>NC_136592.1:937500-1005000 GCF_910589615.1 Taurulus bubalis
AACGTACACAAACCAGGCATTGTTCACATAGCAACAGTCAACTGTCAAATAGCAAACTGTGAAGACCCATCCCCCGGTACTGGGGGAGCGTCTCAAGATTAAGTTTTCAAATAGTCGTATGAACCACAAATGAGTTCTAATACTTGTATTATTTTACATCTTTTTTTCAGAATTTTGTTGTGAAGAAAATGTATATTTAAAAAAAAAAAAAACTTTTATAACATATTTTTATCATAACTATGAACATCCAGCATGATCTAATTAAGAATGGCAGAAAAATGCTTTTCGAGCGGTTTCCGACATGTTCAAAATGTGTGCTTCAGACCCTTACCAAGGTCTCACATACTAATAACCCCTTGTTAGAAAGAACAGAGCCTACAGAACCCGAATATGGAATGAAACCACACAAAAACAAAGTGTCGGTGTCATTTGAAGGCTTTTCAGGGGAAACACTATGTAAATCGGTTAAAAAATGAAAAACGTCAAAGTTCTTTAAGAAAACTACATTTCCCAGAAGCCCGGGTGCATTCTCGTCAGTAGACTGTGCATGTGCCGTCTGAGGTGGATCAAAGATCGTCCATTTGACAGGGGAAATGCTGGACCCAGAAATGTAAAATAAAAAAATCTCTGACGGTTTTAAATTTAAAGTGACTTATAGGTGGCTGGTAAGATCTAGATGGCGCCGTTGGACTCCTACATGCCCGCACGGTCACGGAGATGTGTTTATTATTGAAATCCGTTGTTTTAAAGGATAGTTACGAGCGATTTTGTGAAACGTTATTTGCGTCACGGAAAGTTGAAAAAAAAAAATATATATATATATATATATAGCCATGCGAGACCCCCTGTCCCTGCGAGGCCCCCCCGCGGTGCGGGGGCTGCGGGGGTAACCTCTACGAGCCTGGGTACAGTGGTACATGGAGGACAAAGATACTACAGCAGAACACCACTAAAGAGGTGGAGTTACTTTAGTTCATTCTGCTCTGCTAATTTCTTGATTTCATTCATTGTATCATTATCACTTTGGCAATGTTGACACTCAAATAAATGAATGAAGTGAATTGACAGTCACAGACAGACACGCTGACATGTAGATGGGCAATAAGAGACACACAGTTACAGAGTACCTGCCCAGGAAGAAGGCCACGTAGAAGAGTGAGGAGAAGAGAGTGAAGAACTGGAAGGTGAACATCTTGACGGTGAAGTTCCTCTCTGTGGCCGCAAATGAGTTTGTCTTCTCTGAAAACACAAGAAGGCTCATGGCAATGCATTCACGTCCTGCGAGATATTAGACAAAACGTCTTTGCATATTGGATTTTGTCTCAAATTCAATATAAAGAATGTATTTAGATATTATACTGATAATGTACGCATTTCTAAATCCTGCATTGAATCCTGAATCTTGTTTCCCTCTTAGTTCTCACCTATGTGACACAGCTTGAGAGCCACCCATCGGTTTACCTGCAGGCGATGTTCAACGAGAGACAGACAGAGAGCAAGGAGACTTCATAGTTATTACATTGTGGGCAGGTAGACCTTTGTAAGAGCAGGTATTGGTTAACACATCTGAAGCCCTTCAGGAGCTTACTCAGAGCTGGATGATGTTCCTGTTAGTCTAAAAGACCTTGTAGAGAAATAAGCTTCACTCGCAGAATGAGAAGATCAATATGTTGTTTGAGAGGAACAATGTACATTCATTGATGTACATGTTATGCCTTACTGCACAAACACAAGAGGAATGTGGCTTTTCTCAAGAAGGAAACGTCTTCCTTAATCTTTGTTTTCAGGTCACAGTTTAGCTTATTGTGGAATATTGAATTTTTCAAGGGCAAACACATTGACACATGGCACGGAGCCATTCAAGGATAAATAACAGTACAAAGTCAACAAACAAACAACTCAAAAGCAAAAGCAAACAGGGCCAAGAATCAGATGTTCAACACTTCAACATCAGTTTGGTTCTGATGGGAGATTTCCCTTCAGAACCAAGAAGGCTGTTGTAAAATGTTTACTTGTATTCCTTAACAATGAGTTATTTTCTGTAAAGGTAAACAACTATTAATTTCAGAGAGCCACGTCCCAACTGAGACGGCTACATCTGGTGTCCATGTTAACGCAATCATTCATCCATTCACAGCCATCCACACACTGAAGACAGAGGCTACCATGCAGGTGCCCCTGCCCACCAGGACTACCTAACATACCCATCCATACACCACAGGAACAGCCTGCGGGTGCAAGGGACCGGGGATCAAACCGCCGATCCTCTGATTGAAGGACGACCGTGCTCTACCACTGAGCCGCAGTCTGTTGCCTCTACAGCAGGGGTGTCAAACTCATTTTCACCCCGGGCCACATCAGCATCATGGTCGTCCTCAAAGGGCCGGTTGTAACTGTAACACTGTATACATGTAACTCCTCCCGAACATCATGTTAACTGTCTTTGTGTTAGATTATTGTTCATTCAAGTGTAACAATATTGTACATGCATTTATATAAATGTAAAAATGTATGTAAGCAAATTTATCTGTTACTATGACAGAAATCCATTTAATTTAGGGTAAAGAAACCCACATTGCTAAATTATAATAAATATACAATTATAATAGATCAAACTTAAAACAAAAGAAAATAACAAAGACAAAGATCAAACGCACGTTATTATATTAACTTTCTTCAAAGCTTTTTTGTCACAGTTGAGAAGGACATAACTGGTCCAACAAATAATTGTGAACAAATAAAGACATGCATGTCGTCTGGGGCAGTGGTTCAACTGGTCTGGGGCAGTGGTTCAACTGGTCTGGGGCAGTGGTTCAACTGGTCTGGGGCACTGGTTCAACTGGTCTGGGGCACTGGTTCAACTGGTCTGGGGCACTGGTTCAACTGGTCTGGGGCAGTGGTTCAACTGGTCTGGGGCAGTGGTTCAACTGGTCTGGGGCAGTGGTTCAACTGGTCTGGGGCAGTGGTTCAACTGGTCTGGGGCAGTGGTTCAACTGGTCTGGGGCACTGGTTCTGAACTGGTTTTGCTGCAGGACCCACCTTGACCCCTTAATGACAAGCTGAGATCCAATGCGAGGAACATTTTCAACTTCTCAAATTAATTTAAATGATATGGTGCAGTTTAAACCTGAGAAAGTACACAATATCACAGTGCCAACACAAAAAAAATTGTTTGAAATATTCCCTTTTACACTCAATTAAAAACCCAAAAGTGCATCTTAAGGACATGAGGTAATACAATATATATATATATATATATATATATATATATATATATATATATATATATATATATATATATATTTATATATATATTTATATATATATTTATATATATATATATATATATATATATATATATATATATATATATATATATATATATATATATATATATTTATATTTATAACTTCAGCCTTTTTTAACAGACTCAGTGTTTTCATGCACAAACATGGAATAAAAAAGTATCTATCACAAATAGTCTAACGTGTAAACTCACGCAAGTAAAGCTTGACGCAGCATTGAGGAGTGTGAATAGATGGCGCTCCGCTGCATAAAAAATCGCCTTCAAAATAAAAGCACATTAAAAATCGCCTTCAAAATAAAAGCCCATGCAAAGGTTCGCGATTCAAAATGGGTCCGTGAAGCCGTCGCGGGCCAATTTAAAATGACGCGGCGGGCCGGATTCGGCCCGCGGGCCTTGAGTTTGACAGTTTGTGCTCTACAGAGACAGACAGAGTTGGAGGCAATCGTGGGTCATTTTTGTGGGACTTGTAGAGTGATTTAATCAGATCAATCAATAAAAACTGTGTAAGGCTCTGTGATCAACACTGTGTTTGTTGTTGACATATTCAAAGAACCTGCATGTCGAGAAAAGATCTGGTAAAGGTAAGATCATTCACTGCATTGCATCACCACCCACAGGCACAAAGCAATGACAGCGATCAGATGAGCAAGTCGTCATCTTGGTGTTGTACAATATCTTTGCTGAACCAAAGTCAAGTTATTTTGAGTCAGAAAACACGGAGGGCACGGCCCCGTGACCTCCGTGACGGCACGGCCCCGTGACATCACTGTGCGTCCTTATCTTCCCACGAAGGAGTCATGTTTACCCAGACCGCCATGCATCAGGTTGGGGATCTGGTGTGGTGAGATTTCAGGAATTTCTGACACCAACAATATCTCTCACTTTGTGAAAAGAACTTCTTGTATCTGGAGTAACTAACATGCACACACCGTAAGCACAGCTACGGGAGACATTTAGGGTTAAGTGTCTGCCCAAGGACACATGGGCATGGGCTAGCGGTCCTCTGATTTAAGGACGAGCCGCTCACCACTGACCCACAGTCGCCACCTGACAACAATTTATGGATGGATGAATGGGTGGATGGATGGATAGACAAACAGACAGACGGATAGATGATGTATTCATCCCCAAGGGTACATTAGTATACATTAGGGTACAGGCATACGGACCCGGGTCATGATCTGAATGGTGAGATAGTGCAGCACAGCTCCAAGCATGATTGCCACAGTGTTGGCATGATCCCTGATGAAATCCCAGCTGCCTTCAGACATCAGGGGAGCGGCCACTACTCGAAACACCACCAGGGCTTGAGCGAGGCCAATGATCAGCATCAGCTACAACACACACAGACACACCAACACTGTAGTTCCTTCACACTTCATGTTGGCAGCTGAACATTCAGTGATCTGTGCATGGAGAGACGTTTCCTAGAAATGTTTTTGCCTTATCAGGTAGTGCTTCAGCCTACGCTGGATACCACACCCACTAAACCGTTTAGCTATCCGACTACAGATATCGAGTGTGTGTGTGTGAGTGTGTGTGAGTCTTACCATAAGAGTTACCAGAGTGAGGACTAGGGTGCTCCGCAGGTAGGAGTGTCTGAACTGTTTGGGATTACAGTTTGGATCATTGACTATTTCCAAAATCAGTTCCTCCTGTAAACACACAGAGATGCGGCTCACACACTGAAGGGATATCAAGAAGACTTGTGTGTCGTGGAATCCTACTTTAACAAGAGCTGTAACATGAAAAAGAGCAGACTTTCTTTGGAAAGGATCAGGAGCATATCGGAGAAGAAGATCACACCTTTTCCTGCATTAAAACTAGATAGTGTGAACACTCGTTTACTGCATATTAAGTGGATCTTCTTTATACTCTTTCACTGCATACAAACTGGATATTGTTTAGACATTTTTACTGGATATTAATTAAATAGTGTGTATTATATTATACAATATTAACAGTTGATGAGATTTTTGGAATCTGCATGTCACAATATTGTCAGAATGCATCAGTGAGGTGCAGCGCAGCTGTAGTGTCGTAACTACAGAGGATCTGGACCAGGTCTGTGTGAATACCTCCTCCTCACACCAGTCATAGACTTTCCACTGAGAAACATGTCTGGCTCTGTGTCTCTTCCACAGCTCCAGGAACAGAGTGGCTGAAGACACACAATCAACCAGTTAGAGAGGAACGCTAGTCACACTCACTGGATTACACATCAGATCAAGTTATTCAGACACTCACCCCAGATTGCCATGAACATAGCAAAAGCCACAGTGCCCTCATTGTCAAACAGGTGGCTGACCTGTGTGGATACAAACCAATCAAGATGGAATATCATAAATATGACAAACAGCCGCACCATCTTTTCATAAAACCAGGAATATGTCTGTGTCTTAAATTGAGGAGGGACCTTTCCTCCTGGATGGACAGATGTGACATAGAACATCATTGTAAACGTACAGGATGATACAATTATGGATTATTTATACAATTGTGGATATATACACTTATATGAGGAATGGATTTTGGAGGAAGCATTACTACTAAAACAGTTGCATTCTGTAGTTTCAAAGTCTGAGAAATAGTATGTGGATATATAGGGATTGGGCTGAAACTGCATTACAAACATTGAGTTTTCCAATGCGAGAAGAAAGAGAACGTTTAAGTAACATTTTTGAACTAATATTTAGAGAGGCAGTGGTTTGACTTCTCACAAACTAGTAGTACATACAAAAATAATGTGTAGTTGCTTAAAGTCACACAAACCAATATTGTGATTATAATCCTCGTTACACCTAATGGTTGATAGGTGTAACCAGGAAGTCCCGGAGCAGAGCTGGGATAAGAGCGAACATAACCCATCCTAATTAGAGTTAACATAACCCATCCTAATTAGAGTTAACATAACCCATCCTAATTAGAGGATAAGAGCTAACATAACCCATCCTAATAAGAGCTAACATAGCCCATCCTAATAAGAGCTAACATAGCCCATCCTAATTAGAGTTAACATAACCCATCCTAATTAGAGTTAACATAACCCATCCTAATTAGAGGATAAGAGCTAACATAACCCATCCTAATAAGAGCTAACATAACCCATCCTGATAAGAGCTAACATAACCCATCCTGATAAGAGCTAACATAACCCATCCTAATAAGAGCTAACATAACCCATCCTGATAAGAGCTAACATAACCCATCCCAATAAGAGCTAACATAGCCCATCCTAATAAGAGCTAACATAACCCATCCTAATAAGAGCTAACATAGCCCATCCTAATAAGAGCTAACATAACCCATCCTGATAAGAGCTAACATAACCCATCCTAATAAGAGCTAACATAACCCATCCTAATAAGAGCTAACATAACCCATCCTGATAAGAGCTAACATAACCCATCCTAATAAGAGCTAACATAGCCCATCCTAATAAGAGCTAACATAACCCATCCTGATAAGAGCTAACATAACCCATCCTAATAAGAGCTAACATAGCCCATCCTAATAAGAGCTAACATAGCCCATCCTAATTAGAGGATAAGAGCTAACATAACCCATCCTAATAAGAGCTAACATAGCCCATCCTAATAAGAGCTAACATAACCCATCCTAATAAGAGCTAACATAACCCATCCTAATAAGAGCTAACATAACCCATCCTAATAAGAGCTAACATAACCCATCCTGATAAGAGCTAACATAACCCATCCTAATGAGAGCTAACATCCATCAGCAGTCACATGACAAAACCACCAGATGTTTTTTTGTAAACGTGCTGGTAAACCCAGTTGAAATCACATCAACAGAATTGAGTGACATTGGATGAGTTCACCTTAGCGTAGGTACAGGTGTCTGACAGCTGCCACACTTGACACCTCTTATCACAGCGAGGACACATGATGATGCTGGACTGACACACTTCCGTACTGAGGACACAGAGGGACAACGATTAGGGTCAATGGAAATAAACTCTGCTAGTCCAATTAAAAGATAACTCCCCACTTATATCATGAAGACATAGGGTCTCATGTCACAATCAGTATGTAAAACAGTCATTCAGGAGAATCTGTGGCTTTCACCAATTTTCTTGTTTTTAGAATTTTGGTCAATGAGTTTAGAATGTAAACATGATACAGAAATTAACAACAAAAAATACATATAGCTAAAGTTAACTTTTGACCAGAGCATCATCATGAGCGACAATTTATTGATTTTATGATGTACATACTATAAAACTGTGATGTGTGTTAATGATGAAGATCGCATGAAGCCAAAGGGACATTCATCAGACTAAAATTCCATTTACAACCACTACAGCCAGTTAAGAAGAATACGGAAATGGTCTCGCTTGAGGCCCAATTGAGTTTTATACTACCATGAAAATCCCCCAGTCAGACCTTTTCAAATGCTAAACAGCATCAAAAGGACTAAATGATGCGAATTAAAAGGATCACGTTACTCAACATTCCTCCGCAGCATGTGACTCACATGAGAGGGTTAGTGTTGAAGAAGGCGAGTCCATACAGGAACACCACAACCCCCAGAGCAGCAGCTGGGACCAGCAGCTTGGTGTACCAGCCCAGCCACAGGTAGTACAGAGCCACCTTCTCTCCAAAGTAACTCCTGCAGAGGAAACACCGGCAGACATGAAGCAACACACACACTTCAACTCCCCGGTTCCCTCCAGTGGGAAGGAGACAGACAGACAGAGATAAGAGAGACAGACAGACAGACAGACAGACAGACAGACAGAGATACAGACAGACAGACAGACAGACAGAGATACAGACAGACAGACAGAGATACAGACAGACAGACAGCGATACAGACAGACAGACAGAGATACAGACAGACAGCGATACAGACAGACAGACAGACAGAGATACAGACAGACAGACAGAGATACAGACAGACAGACAGACAGAGATACAGACAGACAGACAGAGAGACAGACAGACAGAGATACAGACAGACAGACAGACAGACAGACAGACAGACAGACAGCGATACAGACAGACAGACAGACAGAGATACAGACAGACAGACAGACAGCGATACAGACAGACAGACAGACAGACAGACAGACAGCGATACAGACAGACAGACAGAGATACAGACAGACAGACATACAGACAGGAAGGTCAACAGACAGACAGACAGACAGACAGCGATACAGACAGACAGACAGACAGCGATACAGACAGACAGACAGCGATACAGACAGACAGACAGCGATACAGACAGACAGACAGACAGACAGGAAGCTCAACAGACAGACAGACAGACAGACAGCGATACAGACAGACAGACAGACAGACAGCGATACAGACAGACAGACAGACAGCGATACAGACAGACAGACAGACAGACAGGAAGCTCAACAGACAGACAGACAGACAGACAGGAAGCTCAACAGACAGACAGACAGACAGACAGACAGCGATACAGACAGACAGACAGCGATACAGACAGACAGACAGACAGCGATACAGACAGACAGACAGACAGACAGGAAGCTCAACAGACAGACAGACAGCGATACAGACAGACAGACAGCGATACAGACAGACAGACAGACAGACAGGAAGCTCAACAGACAGACAGACAGACAGACAGACAGACGGTTAGTTACTGACTTAACGTCGGTGACTGGTTGGCCTGTGAACAGACCCGACCATCGAGCCCACTCCTTCCTCAGCTTTTTCTGCATCTTTTTCTGAGAATCATGGGAAACATACAGACGTCAGGTGTTGTATATAATAATAATAATAATAATAATAATAATACACTGTTTCACATCAACATTACAACATACATCAGTGTCTATATATCTCACTGCCATACTCCATGTGTGTGAATCTAAGTAACTGACTCTAACCCTCCTGTTGTGAGGGTCTTCTGTCATAAACATGATCATTTCCATCTGACGTGTTTCTTGTCTGAACTTTATCGATTTTTAACACAACAAAAACGTCAAAGGTAAAAGGTTCAAAATACTTGCTTTCTTTTTTACGATTTAACTACATAAATGTAATCTTAATTTATGAATTGTACAAAGTAGCATACACACACACACACACACACACACACACACACACACACACACAGCTCTTCTTCAAAAGCAGCTATGCTACTCTTCCAACAACAACCAGTCGGTTTGCTCTCGGCAGCTCAAGTTCCTCGTCAGCCAAAACTGTCAACTGTTTCCTCCAAACATGTCCAATGTATCCTCCTAACATGTCCAATGTATCCTCCTAACATGTCCAATGTATCCTCCTAACATGTCCAATGTATCCTCCTAACATGTCCAATGTATCCTCCATAACATGTCCAATGTATCCTCCATAACATGTCCAATGTATCCTCCTTAACATGTCCAATGTTTCCTCCAAACATGTCCAATGTATCCTCCTAACATGTCCAATGTATCCTCCATAACATCCTATGCACTCATATCTTGGGTACCCATGACTACGTCACGGTCATGATAAATAACTGAGCTGGATGCAGAAGAACAGATTGTGCAGCTGCACTCTCATCTTATTGAGTCACACCGGCAGTTACACTTTTATTCATCTCAGAGTAATTATTTAAACTGATCACCATAATAGTTTTGAATCAGGATCTTCTTTCAATTAAGGTGTGGTGCTACAGGTGGTATTTCAATGTGACAGATTAATCAACATTTCATATATTTTCGGATTTACTAAGCATATTTAGCACCAATTTTTTTTCGGAGATTTCAGTTCAATATCTGATCTCATGTTCAGGTTGTAGTTAAGTGTGCTGTGCGTATATAAAATAAGTATCCGATCGTAACATATGAGCAGATAATATCAAAAGACTGAAAATAAACGTGATTGTGTAGTAGCAATTATAGAGCTCACCTCATGGAGGCAGAACATGGTTTCAAACACATCCTTCATCAACAGTTCCTCGAGTTTCTCTGAAATAAAGCACATGCACCTGCATGAGGGGCTGCAGTTTGTCTCGTGTCACAACACGACGGCCACGCCACAGGAACTCTGTGACCGGCAGCTTGGGAAAATGTCTCTGCACCAAATGAGATCAAATAAAAGAACTGCAGCAGAAGCTGATAGGTGCATTGATAGAGATGCTGTTTTCAAAGAATTGATGAGCACAGAAGGTGAAAAAACTAGTTAAACATCACAATACAATAATAATAATAATAATAATAATACACTGCATATAGAACCTTTCATATAGGTGCAGCAGTTTAAAGTAAAGAAACAAGAGAATGATTTGTTTTATTTAAACAAATACTGCCCGATAAGGTATAACAGTAAAACAAAAGACTAAAACAAAAAAAAGGTAGATTGACAGTTAATTAATGCCATGCAAAATAAACATGTTTTGAACTATTTAAAAATGTTCAGAGCAAGCATCTCTTCCATATTATGGAATTCCATAATGTTGGGGCTTAGTTAAAAAAGACTGAGTGGTCGATTTCCTTATTTGCGTGATAGTTTTGTATTTAAAAGCTTTATTGAAGATTGTTTTTGCATTTATAAATGACCACTGTGGGATACCACAAGGATACATTTTAGGACCGCTACTTTTTAAACTGTACATCTCATCCCTGAAAGCTGTCATCAGGAGACACAGCATCCATTACCACAGCTATGCTATGCTCACCTCTATGTAGCCGTGTCTCCTGATGACACTGGGCCAATCGACTCACTTTTCAACTGTATTTTGGATATAATGGCCTGGATGTCACAATGTCTTCTACAGCTCAACCAGAATAACACGTTCTGACTGCTGGTTTAAAGGAGAGAGAAACTGTTCTAACTAAATACAGTGGGACTCAACCCAAGTCGAGCGTTGATTCTGATTTTAATGGCAAGGCTCATGTGTGGGATGTCATAAAATAAACATCTATCTCTCTCTGTGCAATACAAGAGAACATACAGAGCACATTAAACATTACCAAAAAAATGACACAAGTTAAGAAAGAAAAACAATTACACAAGTAGATGAAATACAGTTAAGTAAAAAGATAAATTAAAAAAAAATAATTCCCCCACAAAAAAAGGGAACTAAAAAGGTTGGTGCACAGGGTGACTCGGCACAAAGAGATACGGCAATGACACAGTGCAGATTGTAATCTGCATTGTGTCAGCTCCAAATAGTTACAGTCCTCTGGTACCATTAGTGTTGAAATACGTAAGAAAATAATAAGTTATTTTTAATCTGTGAGTACACCATGTCTTTGTTTGTATTTAGTGATATAACAACCCGGCCTAGAGTTCAATGAGGACGATACACGTGTCCTACCTTATCATGCTCCTGTGTGGTAAGATGGTCCCTTGTAAAAAAGCAATATCCGCTTGCATTTTTTAAAAGGTGTGTCAAAACTCTTCCTCTAAACTGGTGCATTTAGCCCATTCACATTAAAGCTAACTACCCTGTTCATTAATACTAAGTGTGGACATGCATTTACAAAGAGTCATAGCCTCTTTGTAAATGCACTGTGTAAGAGCCAGTGTCTCTCCTGTGATGAAAGAAAGATAAACCAAAGCACCGACATTAACCAAGAAAACAAACCTCTTCACTCAAGAGCCTAACCTGAACAGTTGACACTATCTTCCCTATCAAATCGGGTTGTGCACTTTGCACTTGTCAAGTATGACATGTCTGGCTGGTTCAGAAACATAAACCAGCCTAAGGCTCATGTATAGAATCCATTTTAGATTTAAGAAAAAAATATTATAACAAACGCTGAAATCAGGTTAACATGAAACCAATCCATCAGAAGTCAACTGCTGCTATGATTTACTTTATCTCAACATCTTTAGCATAGCAATAGTAACGGCAGTGTTAATGATAGACCGCAGCGTCTCCGGGTTTCATCCTGCTGGTTCCGTCCTTCTGGTCCGTTATCTTCGAGTCGAGCAGGATGTTCTTCCTCCATCGGGAAGCGTGACCCTCAGCGTTGCAGGATGAAGCGGGGCAGACGGGACGTCCTTGGATCGAAGCTCCCTCTTAACTCAGTTGAACTCCTTTCTGCGTTTCATCAAGCTGGCACTCGGGTCAGGAAGAACGATACAGGCTTGTCCTCGTACACGACGGGCCCGTTGTCCCGGGACCTGCGTGGCGATGCGCAGCATCTGGTCCGGTCTTGGTCTTGAAGCAGCCGCATCACGCGTCTCGGTCTCTGCTCTGCAGGTGGACGGTGCGTAAAAGCTCGGTGCACTCGCTCTATGATCAGCGGCTCAGTGAAATGCTCTCGTCCGAGAGAGGCTGGGATCCAATAAGCAAGAAAGTTCACAAGGTCGTTCCCCTCGCAGTTTTCCTTCAGGTTAACGGCACGTATATTGTTTGAAAGTCATGTTCTTTGGCACTTGTAAAGCGTAAAGTGCAGTTGATTTGTATATAAATAAAGTTGGATTGATTGTGGTTAGATTATCAATATTCATGGCTGAGTGATGATATCTTGTTGTGTTGCTGCAGATCTACAACACTACAGACGTTGCTATTGAATTCGATTAAGTCACACTCACCTCCCGTGTTGATGAAGGTCTGGTTCAGGATGAAATGGACAATTCGGATCCTGGAGAAAAGATATTTAGTAAAGTGAACACACTGTATCAGCAGAGCAGTGGCGGTGCGTCAATAGAGGGCGCTAGGGCGCCGCCCCTCTTAAAATTTTGCGAAGAAAAAAAAAAAAAACATACTGTCAAAAAACATTATATACCAAATCATTTAAATAAGAAATATACCGTGTTGACGTGCTAAATGTGTGTGGGAGACCGTAAGCCCCTGTCAACAACCACTTAAAATGTGACCAAATATAATATATCGCCGTTCATCATCACTGAGAAAAGCCCCTCCCCCTGTCGGGGCGCCGGCCAATGTGAGTCATTAGGCTCGTTCGAGATGAGCCAGTTTTGCACAGAATCGATCGGCGCGCAATGCATGCCGGGTAGATTTGTGTCCGACTTCAGAGTCAGCCGCCGCAGTTGCTATCCAACAACTGCGTGGCCCAGTGCATGATGGGAAACGCCTGGCTGTCGCCACATCAGAGAGCTGATTGGCTCTTAAATCTGACAGCAAACACCACGTGTTGTAGTAAATCCTTATTTTATGTGTAGTTGTAATACTTAACACTGGATTATTGACTATTAGTCTCATGTTTGATCTAAAAACATTTATTGTGTGGTTGTTAATACAAAATCTTATTTATATAACACACATCAAAACTACTAGCAATGTATTTCACAGGCAGACATCAAAAGACCAAAGGATGCAGCTACACACACATTTCTACATAAATATAAATTTACAAACACATATGAATAAATCCAAACGTGATCTGTAAACTACAAGTAGACAAAAGTTCGGAACTAACAGGAAGTAATTTTTTCTGTGACTTCCTGTGTCTATTTTGAAGGCAGCTGACAACTGGCCGACTTGATCGCAGGTTATTGTCAGCGCCTCCTGCTGGTCCGCTGCTCTCTGGACTCCAGGCGAGGCGCAGCTCTAACGAACGAGCCTTATGGCAGCGAGCAAACATTTCAGGGGCGTTACGGCGAGGACAGCTTCTCATCGTTGACATCGTTTCTTATTGCAACGTGAATGGACTATCAGAGACCTTTATCAATCCCTCACAGCTCCCACGTAGCTACGAGCAACACTAGCAGAGACTTTGATTATGTCAGTATGGCGACTGAAAACTCTGTGGCATCTCTACGCGAAACACCTTTCAATGTGCAATGTTCCTATATGCTAACCTGAGCTGGTTAGCTGGATGCTAAGTGTGGAGCAAAGCAGTGGCTCTGAGCAGTGAGGAAGTGCCGGGCTGTGAAGGAAGATGAGCTTGAAGGATCGCTGCAGATGTGAGTGTCAACATCAGCAGATGCCTGTGTTAGAGTTTAATGTTTTATCTTTCCCACAGCAGAACACAGCAGAAGTTGGACATTGTTAGCTTTGGGTGGATATCACATCAGACTATAACTTTATCTAAAATACCTGTGTGTGTGTGTGTGTGTGTGTGTGTGTGTGTGTGTGTGTGTGTGTGTGTGTGTGTGTGTGTGTGTGTGTGTGTGTGTGTGTGTGTGTGTGTGTGTGTGTGTGTGTGTGTGTGTGTGTGTGTGTGTGTGTGTGTGTGTGTGTGTGTGTGTGTGTGTGTGTGTGTGTGTGTGTGTGTGTGTGTGTGTGTGTGTGTGTGTGTGTGTGTGTGTGTGTGTGTCAGTCATAGCTCCAGGCTAGAGCATCAAGGTGCTCCTGGCCTTTTGTCTGTTGATGAGCCATCAAGACACAGAAAACATAGTTGTTGTTTTTTTTGTCAACTCTGATTGTTGGCTTTTGTCTGTAGTATGAAGCCTGTTTGTAGTAGATATTTCCCCACAACTTATCTGTCTGTCTCTGTATATATTTATCTGTAGGTTGGTGACACCATACTTGGACACACCAGGGAACGCTTTGCCTTCAAAGACCACCTCACCAGTGCCTCCTTACTGCAGGGCCCCAGTTTACATTTCTTTACAAGCAGTGGGGCCTACTCTGTCAAACACCCAATGTAAAATGTGATGTCTCTCTTTCTGAATCTATTCTGCTCTAAACCTCTTTCATGTGAGGGTGTGGGCACCTCTTTTATTCTGTAAACCTCTGAAACCCAACCCAATGTTTCTTAAACCATTCTGCTCTGAACCTCTCATGCCCAAAGTTACAGTTAGTTGATAGTTGTTATTGGACAGTGTTGAGCACTGTGTTTTCTTGAAATAAAGCTTTGTTTTTTTAGAATATTCTACTCAAAACCTCTTTTCTTCTCCTCATTGGGGAGTCAGAATGAGTAGGTTTAAATAACACAATGCATTCCGACAGCGGAGGGGTTGGTTCTGTGCAGTTATATAGTTTCAAAACACAGAAAGTTGGGAGTCTGTGATCCTATAATACAGCGGGCCCCCAACCAGCGGGCCCCCAACCAGCGGGCCCCCAACCAGCGGGCCGTGGGTCCCTTAGTACCGCCGCACAGAAAGAATAAATGAAAAGTCATAGATGTGCGTGCTAGCTACCTGGTAGCCTGGTTGACGGAGCCGTCGACGGAGCCCTTCACATCGCCACACCAGTTGCAAGAGTCGGACACTTTGAGCAGGTACTCGTAGTCCTTAAACATCTCAATGGGCGCACGGATGCCAAAAAACACTTTGTCATCATGGATGATCCTCTAAGACACAAAAACAACACAACCGTTAAAGGAACAATATTCCCCATGATAGTAAAGCGTCAGGGTGTTGTGAAGCCATGCGGGACGTGAAGGACGCAGACTCACAGTGATGGTGATGTTTTTCTTTTCGAGCTCCTCGATGAAGGCTCTCTGTCTCTGAGCCTTTTGGTCCGTGTCATCCTCCACCTTGTGGGCCACCAGCACGTAGTCAAAGGTCCTGAAAGTGGGCTGTTCAACAACAACCTGAGACTAGTCACATGGTTAAGCAGCTCAAAAGAAGTTTGTGCCAGATTTGTCCACCGAACAGAAACCAAAACAAGAACCCCACTTCCACACCCATCTATGAACTGATGAGCACACCGGACCCATCCAGCAAGATACCAGATGCAAATGAGACGGCTGTTATGAGCTCACTGTCTTATCTTGAGTGTGACAGAAGGTCTTTTCATGTCTGACAGCACACAGACTAATCTGTCCAACGCAGAGAGAAAGAATCCTTTCATATGAGCAGATATCGTCGCTGTTTGCATGTTACTGATGACCTCTGTCTACAGCTACCTTGTTGTGTATGGAAAGAGAAGATGAGGAGCGAGGCGGGCATTCTTACCGTTGGAGGAAGTAAAGGCTCATTGGGACTATCCTTCGGCCCGTCCCACAGCTCAATGTTTTCCTGTGGCACACAGAGAAGGTGAGCGTTAGCACACAGTGCAGCGAGCTGGTTAGCCTTGCTGACGCATTAGTCCTTTACAGTAAAAGTGAGACTAACTTCTGACAGAAGAAATAACCTCTCTTCCTCCTACAGACACAAAGATAGATTCAAAGTAAATGCTCAGTCACACCTGCTCAGGAATGACCAGTTAGCTTGTGTTAGCTAGCTTTAGCGTGCATTGCTACATGTGCAGCAGGGATGAGGCATTTTCTCTACGCCACTTAGCATTTTAGCTAGCTGCTAAGCAAAAGTTGTTACAATGAAGCGTTCTTTATGTTTATGCTTTGGCTGGGTCCCTGCATGCTCATCAGGTTGACCAAAAGCTCTATTTGTGTGTTTGTTAGAGATGGAAATGGAAATTAAATCTATTAAATTAAAATAGTAGGATTAGAATATTGGCCTAAACTGGTCAATGTTTGTTTTTCTTATCCATGCACTATAGATTTGTGTATTTAGGAATCACATTTTTGTTCATGTTTTTATCAATAACTTAAACACCTGTCAGCAAAACACAAAACACCAGCAGCACAAACTACATCCACCAAAATAATCATGAACACTTTAACACAAACGGGACATGATAACCTTCTGGAAGGAGAACGGTGCATCACGCTGCATTAGTTTGAGCAGGTGGAGGTGCATGGAGAAGATCTGCTCGTTCTGTCAGTGTGTGTGACACGAGGAATACCTTCAATTCAACCAGTCGAACTATACAATATTAAGCCATCCTTCTGCCTGTCCACACATTGACTCACAGCTCAACCATAATGGTGGACAGCTGAGAGTCAGACGTTCAGCCTGCAGGTCCAGACCTGCCAGACCTGCTCAGCTCCCAATGGCTGCCGTCTCCTTTTGTCTCCCACGGTTCACCCTGGGCTTTGCTCTGTTCAACACATCTGAGCATTTACAGATAAGATGACTGATAAGCTCAGTTTCTATTCTGGTAACAATACTGGATCCAGATACACTGGAGAACCTTCAGCATGGGTGTGACCTTTATGCTCCCAGTGATAAACAGGTTTCCCTTCTGGCCCACTGTTCCCTGTTCAAACCGGAGAGACTGTGCTGAAAACCAGTGTTGTCTTGTTAGTGTGACTGAGATACAAGCAAATGAAAGTTGCTCAATATGAATAATTGTTAAGTGATTTGTTTTTAAAGAGAAACATAAAAAAAAGCACATGTGCAGTGGCTTAATTTTCCGTTTGCTATTATTATTGTTTTACCGTTATATATGTTAGATGCCCTACATCCTGTATAAGTATATGCTCTCACACTTTCTGTCTTTGAAGTGACTTTTCATTCTGTCTCTTAAACACAATATTCTTTCTTCCAGATAAATACGACCATGTACAGTCAAGCCGTGTTCAACGTGTATGTAAGCATCATTTACATGACTGATCATTCTTCTGTTAAACTGCATGCGAGCCACCCAGCACCGGAGAGGCGCTCTGTCCATCGCACTGACCCGTGCAGGGTGGCCTGACCCCGGGTAGAGCTGCTGACCAATGGCCCTTCCTGTGACCCAGACACCTTTATGGATAACTTGCTGAGCAGTTACAGGAGCATCACATGCTGTGTCAACAGCCGCAGAGCACAGGTGAGTACATGACGTATAAGGTAGACCTGAAGAGCTGGAGCTCGGTGTGTTTACCTCGGGCTCCTTGTAGAACATGTTGGAGTCTCCCGCGGTGGCTGAAGGTCGGTCCCGGAACAGAGTCACGTCTACGTGCTCCTTAAATACGGTCCCTCCATCACTGCGTCATGAATATCAATCAATCACGATAAAACTAATGAAATGAGTCGATGGCTCCGCTCCTCGCTTCCCTTCCGCATTCCTCCAGGTGACTGCTTCATGCGTTTGAGTGCGCGCGTGTGCAGGTAAAGGTGTGCCGTCATCACACTTCATCTAATGTTGCGTTCAATTCCGCGGGAAAGATGGAAAATGTGAGCTTTTCATATACTTCTAGAGTCAGTTTTTACATAAATACTACATCTCAGTTTGCACAGAGGAAATATTTTGAAAAGTACTTTTTAATGACCTGACAATGCAAGTACTCAGTGACTCATTAGTTATCACTGAGTACTCAGTGATAACTAATTACATCCATACAAAAAGAGACGACAATAAGGAACACACAGCCTCCCTCACAACAAACAACACAAAGCAGTGATAAGTTCTAACACCAGTAGTGGAAAGTAACTACCAGCAAGTACTATACTCACATTTATATAAGTATTTATGTAAGTACACATTTGAATGACTTCATACGTCTACTCCACTACAGCTCAGAGAGAAATATTGTTAATGCTTTCTGCTGATGCTGCACAAATTATTATCTTATCTTATACAAAGTACATAATATAGTAACTGAAACATGGTCAACACATAGTAGCCACAGTCGCCCATGTGCACATCTATACAATTATTAGCTCATTTTATAAAGATCTCTATCTACAAAATCTAATTATAAGAGCTTTATTATTTCAGGTCATGTTTTGCTCACATGCTGGATATTCCCTAAAGGTTGTGTGTAATTTACAGATTAAGGAATGTCATTGTCTCCTGCAGTGGAGGACTGGTTGGTCGTTTCTGTAACATGTTCTTAGAAGGGACCTGATGAGTTCATGGTCTATCTGCCCTGCAGACTGTGGCCTGCCCCCAACCCTCATAGAGGTCCAGGCTGAACACAACCACCTGCTAATAGGCTGGTCTGAGGTGAGATGAGCCTGGAAGCAGAAGGGGGCGTTGACAAAAAGCTCCGTCAAGTCGAACAGCTTCCAGCAGTCTTCAAAGATACACAGGAAGTCATTGAAACGTTTACATCCTGTTCCTTGCATCTGGAGGCCACTTGTAGTCTGCAGAACACATTTACCAGATACCCAAGTTTGATGATTCTCAAACCTGATGAATTATTATAACTTTCTTATTATTACTTTCTTTCGTTGAGGAGGTTGTCCCTCAGTGTCACAGACTTCAGAAGTCACTTCAGACTATCAAGAGGACAAGTGAAGGAAGGCTTATCTACAGCATTCCAATGGCCAAAGTATAATCTCTGATATTTGCATTTCACTTTGACTCTCTTCTTTGCTGACTAGGACCTTGTGGCCACTCTGGGACAGACAAGCAGTGTCTCTCCTGTGAACATGTGAAGAACAGGTAACAAATGGTGAACAGGTAACAAATGGTGAACAGGTAACATGTGAAGAACAGGTAACAAATGGTGAACAGGTAACATGTGAAGAACAGGTAACAAATGGTGAACAGGTAACAAATGGTGAACAGGTAACATGTGGTGAACAGGTAACAAATGGTGAACAGGTAACATGTGAAGAACAGGTAACAAATGGTGAACAGGTAACATGTGAAGAACAGGTAACAAATGGTGAACAGGTAACAAATGATGAACAGGTAACATGTGGTGAACAGGTAACAAATGGTGAACAGGTAACAAATGGTGAACAGGTAACAAATGGTGAACAGGTAACATGTGAAGAACAGGTAACAAATGGTGAACAGGTAACAAATGGTGAACAGGTAACATGTGAAGAACAGGTAACAAATGGTGAACAGGTAACACATGGTGAACAGGTAACATGTGAAGAACAGGTAACAAATGGTGAACAGGTAACAAATGGTGAACAGGTAACATGTGGTGAACAGGTAACAAATGGTGAACAGGTAACATGTGAAGAACAGGTAACAAATGGTGAACAGGTAACAAATGATGAACAGGTAACATGTGGTGAACAGGTAACAAATGGTGAACAGGTAACAAATGATGAACAGGTAACATGTGGTGAACAGGTAACAAATGGTGAACAGGTAACAAATGGTGAACAGGTAACAAATGATGAACAGGTAACAAATGGTGAACAGGTAACAAATGGTGAACAGGTAACATGTGGTGAACAGGTAACATGTGGTGAACAGGTAACAAATGGTGAACAGGTAACATGTGGTGAACAGGTAACATGTGGTGAACAGGTAACAAATGGTGAACAGGTAACATGTGAAGAACAGGTAACATGTGGTGAACAGGTAACATGTGGTGAACAGGTAACAAATGGTGAACAGGTAACATGTGGTGAACAGGTAACAAATGGTGAACAGGTAACATGTGGAGAACAGGTAACATGGTCTCTCGGGCCGTGACTCCTTGGCAGGCCCGGGGTGGGTAATCGGGAGAATCAGGAGTTTTCCCGGTGGGCCGCTTCACTTCTGGGCCGGTCGAGAATTTTATTTGTTGACATTTGTCACGTTAGTCCATCTTCTCTTAAAGTGGGCTACACACGTTCCGCATTCTGACACCGCAGCCTCTGCATGGGTTGTACCATGCGAGGAAGTTCACCCCTCCCAAATAGAGTTGGTTCGGTCCGTAGCCCGTCTTTTCCAAAAAGTTTTCTCAGATAGGCTACCGATAGCTGGGCCGGCCCGACCGCACCGATACGCGTCAGGGAGGATGGACGGGAGGAAGAGGGCAGGAGGAGCTGAAAAAGCCAGGTTGAAAAAAAGAAAGGCATTGGAGGAGGATGCTGCCAAATGTGCCAAGCTTACCGATTTATTTTAAAGAGGACAAACACAAGTGGCAACTGGTAAAGAGAGACAAAGGCCTAATGATTAGCAACGTAACTATTCGGCTAACGTTGTAGCCTTGATTAATATCCTTGTAGCGTTGTCAACCTATTCCGAAGCAAAATATTAAATTGAATTAAAAAATATTAGCCTTTTTATATCACCCAAAATATGGCAATCCATAGACTTTGCAAATAGTATGCAAATATTGATATATAATATTGATATTGAAGTATGCAGTAATATGACTCGGAGCAGCAGATAAGACTGAAAATGATGAGCCCGACATTTGCAATGAGGAGGCCATGACTACAGGGACAGGTAGAGAGGATAACAGAGGAAACTATGAATTACAGTTATATATTGTAAGAAAGAGCAGTATATGACAGTACTTGATGAACCAGTATGCATTGTTTGCTCAGAAGTGTGTGTAGTAAAGGAGTAAATCACCACTATATAATACTCATGCAGAACAATGATAATGACAATGACGGCCCCATGAGGTCTCACTCCAACACACCTGGCCTACTGCCTCGTTCATGTTAATGTGCACAGAGAAGGAAATCCTCATGTCTATAAGCAGCGACACAGTTATAGATGCAGTGGCTGAAACCAGTGCACTGCTTAGGCGGTTACGATGCTGTAGATGCTGTTGGTGCTGTTCACCATGTCACTGTATACTGCACTGTGAGTTGAACTGTAAACATTAGTTCAATATGCCTCTTTGTTGAAGAGTGGGATACGTTTCAAATGTTTTATTTATTTATTACTATTGTTAATTTATCAACCTATACTTGTGGAATAGTGGATTTTTTTTGTTAACTTCTCATCTTAAGTGGATTATCATTGTTGTATTTAACCTTTACATTATTTGTTGGACCATGGTATTAATACAAAAAAACTACAGGATAGTAAGAGCTGAACTGTTGCTTCATTTATCCAATTTCCACTACCATGGAAAAAGTGGGCCGGTCTTGAGCCTGAAATTCCCGGGCTAAAAAGTGGCCCCACTCCGGCCCTGCTCCTTGGTGTTCTCTCCTCCGCTGTACGAACACTAATGATGTTCTATCTCTTCCTGAATATCCAGAGGACACATGAGCCCGATAAGGACCGGTGAGGAGGCGGGGCTTAGTGGAGGTGTACATGGAGAGCAACCACATTTGAAATATCAATAAGATGAAATAATGAATAATCAACTGAAGAGGAGGGGGCGGGACTCTGCCCTCATTGGTCCTCAATGCAAGAATGTGACATCACCTGTTCCCAGTTAAAACACAAATGAAATGGGCTTGAGAATGAAAGTGAGATCATGTAGTCATCGGTCACAGCTGGTTTCATCTCCTGCATTTACATGTTGAACACGAGCTAACGAGACGAGACCTGTGACAATGTGGATGGACGGGTATTCATACTTCCATATGTTCTATGACTACAGGTGGATTAAAAGTCAGTTTTAAATGTGTTGGTCAACAGGTGACCAAAGAGCTGCTGGTGGTTTCACATTGCCTCGCTGACAGAGAGGAGTGCTACTGGCTTTGAATGTTTATGAGGAAGGAAACACATTCAACACACGTGTTAGACGTTAAAGACACACAATGAGTTACACTGAAACCTTTCTTTATTTACAAAGAGTCTCCACAGAGGTCGGGTTAAGGTCGATGAGGTTCTTCAGCCGGCTAACAGGAGATGAGTTAGGAGAAGCAGATTACAGTATTATGACTTTATTCTCATTACATTACAACTTCAAGCAGTAATATTAAGAGAATAGTCGGAATATTGAAAGTCACAGAATTTGAATGTTAAGACATTTTCCGCCATAAATGGATGCAGACAGATTTATCAGAAAGCAGGACCCCCAGCCCAGCCCACCCCAGGGCGTTGCTCCTGCTGGCTCTCCTGTCTGCGACTGGGATGTTCTGACTGCATCTACTGGAGCCGATGGAGAAGTCCCATACACCACACTGCTAACGACCCTGCGATCCCTTCAGACGCTGCTGATGACAACGGTCACATTTTCATTTTCATCAATTCACAGACTTCCATCACATTTTGTCGTTTCCACTGCGATGCTTGAATGCTAGATTCAACCAAAAGGAGTGATCGTCCTATTTCTCATCACTAAATTACACGACGATAACAATCCTAACATTCTCATTTTTCTTTCTTTTTTTACCCACCAAAAACAACAGCATTGAATGTTTTTGAAAGGATGACAAATAAAATGAATGATATAAATCAAAATGTTTAATTGAGACTATTCCAAAATACAGAACATGCAACAAGAAATATGAATCAAATTACCACCAACACCAAGTTTTAAATTCCTACACGGATTCTCATTTCCCTCTTTGACCATCAGGACACACAGGATGTGCTCACGGCCTCATGTTGATTCTTTAGTCACAATAAAAAAGGGAGTTTCCAAACATTTCTTTGACCTTTTACTTTTGTCTTTCAGGTCCTCAGGTCCTAAGCTCCGCCCTCCTTGCTTACTGTTGTTAACCTGTCCATCTTTGATGTTCAGCAGTAGAAGTTTGCAGCAGATTTAATCATTTCACCTACAACTAAACTGCATTTCACTTACGTTCGGAGGGAAACCGTGTGTACATATACATATGTATATATATACATATGTATATATATACACGTATATATATATACACGTATATATATATACACGTATATATATATATATATATATATATATATATATATATATATATATATATACACACACACATATACATATATGTATATGTATATATATATATATATATATATATATATATACATATATATGTATATACATATATGTACATATATATACACACACATATATATGTATATATATATATATATATATACACGTACGTACATATATACATACACACACATATATATATACGTACATATATACATACATATACACACATATATATATATATTTGATGCATCTCACATGACTCTGCATAAGAAGGTCGGGTGGTTGATGGTCAGTCAGACCAACAACTTTCACCTTTGTGAAACCAAATGTCAACATTGACTTATTTTAATTTACGTCTGTACTTCAGTAACTTCACATACTAGCTATTTCATGCCAAACCATGATGTTTTACTACATTCATCAAGTAATTGAGTTGCCTAACTATAACCAACGGGTTTTGTTTCATCTCACATTAACCGCGTGTTTAAAAACCATAACTAGGAGGGAATACTGAGAGCTGAGAAAGAAGCAGCTTCTCACTGTTGATGTTGCCTCCTGTCACTGCAGCCGGCGACTTAAGCTAACGCCAAAGTTGAAAACTGTTTCCCGTTGACTTTTTTTTATGTTTTCAGACTTATTTTAAAAAGAGATTAATAAATGTTCTTTTTTATTCATTCATTTTTACACTGAAACCCCACAAAATGTGGCCAGCCAATGAAATAATCCTGAGCCGTGGATGTAAAACTATAGTTTACCTCACTATGTGGTCAGCTACTTAGCCGGCATGCTAACATCAGAACAGATGAACAAACAGTTGATCCACGGTTCACGGTTGGAGTGCAGCAGAACGTCCACACCCATCGGAGGGAAAAGGTCTGCTTTTGTTGAGTTGCTCTTCATGAGGTTCTGGTTTGGTGACTCTGGACTGAGAACAGTAAAGTCAGCCCATCTCAATAGACAACAGCAGTTTGTTTGTTTGTTGTATGGTTTGAGACGGTGCTGAGGTGTCAGAGCCGTGTGGCGCTCAGTTGTCCTCTCGCCCGGAGCTCTTCCTGTAGTTCACACGCTTAGTCTTCCTGAAGGAGGTGAAGGCCGGGTTGGCCTCTTCCATCTTCTCCGTCTCCTCCTCGTCTTTCTCCGTTTCTTTCTGCGCCGGTTTCTTCTCCTCTGCTGGACCGACAGCTCCCCTCTTGTCTTTTTCTTCATCTCTCGCCCTTTCCTCAGCTTTCTCTACTCTCGGGTCTGTTCTTCTTCCTCCAGCCGTCTCTTTCTCCTTGCCCTCCTCGGCCTCCTCCTCCAGGTGACTGAGGCGAGTCTCCATCTCTTTGCCTCGAACGACCGGCAGCTGATTGGCAGGTTGCTCCTTCGGCAGCCCGCTGGGCTTGGAGAAGATCATCTTCTGTTGGCTGGTGCAGGAGGCGTCGCTCTGGCTCTCCTGCTGCCCCTTCCTCTGCTGGAGACTGGACAGGAAGTGGTGCGCCGCCTTCCTGTTGTCCTGGTCGCTAGTCTCTTCCACATCTTCCAGACTGTAGTGGGTCCAGCGCTCAGGGTGCACCACGTAGTCCGGGACGCCCCTCTTCTTTGCTGGTGTGGGGCAGCTGGACGCGGGCTGGCTCATCTTCCTCCTGGACCGTGGAGGCAGAGGCCGAGCGAACACTCCATCTGAGACGCTGTCCGGGGCCAGAGAGGAGGAGGCCAGCCGGGCCACACTGTCCAGGCATTCAAAGATGCTGTGGCTGCGGTTTGAGAAGGCTGAGGTCCCTCCTCTCAGACTGAATGGAGTCTGAGCTCTGTGACCAGCAGCCGGAGCAGAAATCACAACCTCCCCGCCATCGTCATCGTCGTCGTCATCGTCGTCGTCGTCCAGCTCGGGGTCAAAGGGAGCACTGCGGGGCAGCTCTTCGGGCTCAGATTCATCGCTGGCTGACAGGTCGTCCACATCATCACTGTTCAGCATCTTACCGTGGTCCGCGCCATTCTTCTGGTCGCACATTTTAACAGGACAGAGCAGCTCGCCTAAACCAATGACCTGCTGAGAGAGAGGAAGAGGTAAATACTGGTTTCAGCTCGTGGTCATCAGTCATCGTACAACACCGGGGTGAGAGGGGATCCTCTTAGATGGAAGTGTATCTGTCATTTCTGGATAAATATGCATGTGCTGCATAGGAAGTAGTGGTACAATACCCTTTCATTTAGAGATTATTTTTGGGTGCATTACTGTGCAGTTGATACTGAAACAGGAAGCTATTCCTATTTAACTTTGCACACATTCCATTCTTTAACCAAAGACAATAGTTAGTTTGGTTCTTAGTGTACAAAACATGACTTTTTTGCAAAACCTTCAAGAAAAAAAAAAACATATATTGTAAAACTGTGTCTTTTAATACCTAAAAGCATGAAAACAATATAAATAAGTCCTCCCAGCTATCTGACGCAAAAGAATCAAGCTTTTATGGCAGAAGATCCAAACTTTGGACCAAACGTTATGTCAGAAGTCCCCATTTACATTAATTTGAGTTATTTTATTTTGGCAATCACCAACCAGTTATGATAATGACTGGTTGGGTGTTAAAGGTGGGGGTTAAAGATGGGTGCATCCCGGGCTACGTCCCAGTAAACTGTGTGAAGACAAGCTGTGCGTACCACGATAGTGCTCCTGTTGTAGCAGCCATGTTGTCTCTGTTGGTCTGCAGACTCTCTTTATGAAACTCCACACACACTGCCACTCTGCTGGAGATCAATCTGTGATTTAAAGCAAGAACATAAATGATGAACTGAAGAGATCTGAAGACATGTTGCCGCTAAATAAACTGATTTCATGTGACAGTTCTTACCAGTTACACTCACACTGGGTGGGAGGTAAAAGACACCAACACTACATGATCAAGTTCTTTTGTTGTTGTTTTTTTACCAGCGGTTACCTGCTCACACAGTCAGTTTAGACTCTTGTATTAAAGGTTGATTATATATGTAGACACACTGAGTGTACATTACATTTACTCATGAACAACCTGTGGCTGACTGCAGACACACACAAATAGTTGGGTTTAATTTTGTTAGAAAGTGAGTTACATGATAAATATATATATATATATATATATATATATATATATATATATATATATATATATATAACCTGGGTTTCGAGCTGAGTGACTGTCTAGAGACGCCTGAATGGGCAAAACACAGTAAATGTATTTAATATGAATGTGTATTTTAAAAGAATGAATGTATTTGTATACACATACATATACACATATATATATATATATATATATATATATATATATATATATATATATATATATATATATATATATATATATAATAAATACATTCATTGTGTTTTGCCCATTCACTCAGCGCTCCAGGTTTTCACTCACATCCTGTAAAGTTGGCTGTGAAGCTGCTGACATCTGCATCACTGACTGAGGACTAACACATGAGGATACTGCATTATTATTGCTGATATACAAATCAAAATTATATTACTTTGTTTTACATTGGATTACGTCGAATGTATTGTATCTTTAAAACTCAATTCCTGGGACATTGAGTGCATTACCATGGACATTACCATGAACCGTGTACTCTTACACATAGTGATGCCTCAGATTTCATTTTGAAAATATGGGTTTCACCTCGACTGGCTTTACCATTGCAGGGACCAGTGCACCTACAGGGTGAGCGCAGCCGCGCGGAGGGTTTTAGTGGTGAAATGTAGGAAAAGCGGAAACGATGGGTGCCACATCCCGCGCGATGACAGTCGTATGAAAGGTGAATGCGTCTCCTTCGCGTTAGCTGAGCATCCTGCGTTAGCATGCTCATGCTAGCTGACGCGGGGACGCGCGTCGTTTTAAAGAGCCGCGCGCCGTTTGGCTCGCGGCAGACACGCCGCGTCTTCGCCTCACAGACGTAACCATATTCATATTTATATTCATATTCATATGCATCTGGGTTACGTGACCGCGGTTTACCTCATTCTCGTTGTCACGACCGAACCAGTGTTTCACCAGAGGCTTCGCCAGCCAGGACCGTTTCTTCTTCTGGCGTCACTGCTCAGCGTGCAGCCTGCGACTGCCCCCAGCGGCCGTGTGTGGAAGCGCGTTTCCCACACACACAACACAAGAAAAGTCATAATTATGAGATAATGAAGTTTAAATGATGAGAATAAAACTCATAATTATGAGATAAAAAGTTATAATTATGAAGGAATTAGTCATAATTATGAGATAATAAGTAATAATTATGAGATAATAAAGTCGAAATTATGAGATAAAAAGTCATACATGCAACAGCTACATGAATAGCAGTGCTATTATGTGTTGAGCTAACACGTCAACAGTTACGCTTGCATATCGTTTGCGTGGTTAGACCAGCGAGGGGATGAGGAGACCTGTGAAGACAGCGCAGATAACAGGAAGGAGAACAGCCAGCGTCACTGAAGCGCATGCGCACTTACTATCTCATCATTTTGACTTTATTATCTCATAACTATGAGAGGCTTGTGAATATTTTCGGATATGTTTTTATCAAATAAACAAAACATATCGTGGATTTAGCTCCATATAGGATCCACTGTCGCGCGAGCTCCGTGGTTCGGCTCCACCAATCAGAGGCGCGAAGGACGCGTTCAAGCTGACGACAGGCGCGCGGACAGGGGCGGGACTTCCGGCAGCTGTTCCTGATCTCGATTGGCTGCGGCCCTTCAGACCGGGAATATTTTGAAAGTACGGGCGTATGCAGCCCGTGATTCAGTTTGTCGAACTGACAGCACTTCGTACGCCGCTCGCTCAGCTCGACCCTTCACTTGGAGAAAGTATTTCGTGGTTCTCGTCAGACCTCCATGGAGCAAGACGCGCGGGGAAACCCGTCTGCTGGACCGAGGCCCGCTGCGGACGACACGTCCGGCATGGCGGTTGGTTTTGAGTCCTACGTTCACGTCGAGCTCGACGTGGACAAGAACGACGAGCTTTCTGAAGCGGGACCTCACGTCTGCAGTTCAACCCAAGGTCCGTGTCACCACGTCGGGTCTATGAGGGGCCAGTGTGCTGGCTGCGTGCGTTTAACGGGCGTGCGTGTAATGTCTGTGTGGTCGTGACCGCAGCGCTCCTCGTCGGGTAGTGTCGCATCTCTTCTCCCTCAACTCCGTGGCAACACGATGACGTCACTGTAAACCAGTAATGGCAGCACGCTGACGTCACGGTAGACCAGTAATGGCAGCACGCTGACGTCACGGTAGACCAGCAATGGCAGCACGCTGACGTCACGGTAGACCAGCAATGGCAGCACGCTGACGTCACGGTAGACCAGTAATGGCAGCACGCTGACGTCACGGTAGACCAGTAATGGCAGCTCCACTGAAGCCCTGCTGTCTGCGGGCCAAGATGGAGGCAGAGGCATTAATGCAACTAATCTACCGACCATATTCCCGATTAATCGGTGAGTTGTTTGGTCTGCGAGAGGTTAGAACATGCCGGTCACATATGTCTAGGCCAACGCGATGCATGTATTCAGTGTTAGTGGTGTGAAGCAGAAACCCCTCAACGTGTTGGAGGTGCAGGAATAAGCACAATATTGGCATTTTTGCAGTTTGAGATGTAAGAAGCCATCCTCGTGTTTAGTCATAAATTCACTCTTGGCCCCTCGGTGTTGGGCCCAGTGTCTCGCCTGCTGGCTGGTGGAGTAGATCTCATGCATGCAGTCTGTGGGTGGGCACCCTGCTGGTGTGAGTTAGACAGTGGAGACAGAAACACACACATGATATTGTCCATTGCACCATGAGGCAGTCCACAGTGAGGAGTCACTGCTCTGTCCTGATTCTGGTGCAACCCGGAGCACATCAGTAGTAGTGTTAGCATCAGATCTGTGGAGGTGTGTTGGCCTGTAGCTGTGCCACAGTCACATCCTCCATCATTCTGCTGCTGGTACCATTTAGGTTGGGCTCAGTAAGGCTACATCCTATATTTGTGAATTGACTTGTATAATTATTTCTGACCACTCAAAGCTCTTTATCACTACATGTCGTCATTCACACACTGATGACAGGGCTACCATGCAAGGTGCCAGCTGCCATCCACGTTTACCTGTGCCAGCGACTGGATTAACAATCCTTTCAACAGCAAATACAAAGGGGCCATTTTAGAGTGTTTGTGTTGTAAAGCAGGGCTGGGCAATATATTGATATCACACTAGGTATTGTCTTAGCTTTTGACTATTCTCATATCATCTTATGGCTTGAGTTGTCTTTTCCTGGTATTAAAGGCTGCATTACAGTAAAGAGTTTTTCTGAACCTACCAGACTATTGTAGCTTTTCTATTTTCACGTAGTCATTATATCATCATTACTGATGATTTTCCAGAAATATCATTGTGTAAAAGGCACAATTGATCAACCTTACAATATCCATATCGAGGTATTTGGTCAAAAAAAACTTTTTGGTTTGATGTTTTCCTGTGACTCATCTGCATTGTGTGTCATGCTGTTTCTGTTTGTTCCACTGGAGGGTGCCAAAGCATATACCACTACACCACCTGAGCCTGTTCCTAAGGGGTGTTTAAACCATCCAGCAGGTCACTGTAGCATCACTGGGTCAGAGATTAGCATGCTAACATTAGCTTTGTCAGTTGATTCAGTCAGTTACACCTGGCAGTTAGTGAGTGTGAATATTTAGTAACATATCTCTTTTTGAGAAGTAGTTTGAAAAAGAGAAACCAGCTTTAGTGATGTGAAACTCCACTTGGTTTATTTAAAGAGCTGCTGGTAGAGAAAAGAACTCCATGGAATCGTAATGCATATGTTTGTTTATGCACAGCTTTGCTTCCGAATGAAGACGAGAGTGCTGAGGATGATGATGATGATGACGACGATCATGACAGTGGCACAGATCATTTGGCCACTGAAAAGTCTGGGACTCGGCTGCAGAGGAGTGAGCGCCAGAGAGGAGTGAACTCAAGTCTTCCTGACACCTTCCAGACCAGCCACCTGCTGTTCTATGAGCGGTTCAAAGCCTACCAGGACTACATGCTGGGTAACGGCATTTTTAGACTCTACAACACCCTAGTGAGTCAGGACAGACCTGATCTCAGACCCTGCATGTTTCCCCGTGTGTAGGAGACTGTAAGCCGTCCGAGGTGAAGGCCTTCGCAGCAGACTACCTGGAGAAGGTGCTGGAGCCCTGTGATTGGTTGGCTCTGTGGTCTACTAATGTTTTTGATGTCCTGGTGGAGGTGAGACCAACTTCAGGCATGTTTCTGTTAATATTGTAAATTTACCTTTTTTATTTTCACCCCACTTGACCCTTATGTTGAGTCACAGCAGAGACTCTGCGTTCAGGTTCTGAGGGTGTAACCACACACTGTAGATATTTAGTGCTTTAAAGAAATGACTGAAGCTGAATATGAGTCACAATATCAAGTCTGGAATGATGACACCCAGATGATGTCATTTTAACAATAGGCCTAAACACAGATTTCTTGACTCTGGTCGTAGTGATTACATTTATTCCAGAACATGGCGGATGTGCTCCATCAAACGTTGTCAGTTGTATGGCATTGTTTTGGTTTTCCAGGACAATAAACCATTTCCCACACAATAGTTGATAGAAGCACTGATTTGCCTTTTCCAGCATTTTAGAAATGTGCTCAATATTTTTAATTTAATATTCTAGAAAGTGCTTCTAAAGGATTTACAATAGGCTCTTGATTTGACACATGCAAAATGTTACCAAAGTACATCTGTAACCATGGAGAAAGTTTGGTTGAAGTGGTTTACAGTGAACCGCTGTTTTCAAATGTCAGTGCTAAAGAGCGCCTTGTGGTTTCAGGTGTGTGATCTGGACTTGAAAGATCTGAAGGCGTGTGTGCGGCTGGTGCTGCCTCTGCAGTGCGACACCAGAGGCTGTGAGCTCACCGAGGAGGCCATGAAGTCTCTGCTGGAGGCCACGCAGCACAGACTCCCTCTGCAGGAGCTCCTGGTGGTCTACGAGCAGTCTGGGGACTTTGATCTGACCGCCCTCGCTCTGGAGCATCTCAGGTGGGACGCCTAGTCCATCCTGTTCTCTTGTGGCCACATGAGTCAACTGGTCCGTTGTACCATCCCGTCCTCTTCTCTTATCTCCTCTTCTATCTGCAGGTTCTTCTATACACATATCTGGAGGCACTGGGACGAGGAAGATGAAGATGATGACTTTGACTACTTTGTTCGTTGTGTGGAGCCTCGTCTCCGGCTGTGAGTACACTTTGTGTTTGAGTGTTCCTTCACAGGATTCTTACGGTCATGGAGAACCTGGAAGAGTCATGGAGTTATAAAATGGTTATTTCCAGGCCTGGAAAAGTCCTTGAAAAAAATCAAACCCCAAAAGTGTTGTAAAAGTCATGTAGATGTGTTATATTCATGTGTTCATGTCGTTCATTTACGCTTAGTTTGAAATAATGAATATGCTTTTAAAAGAAAGACTCAAAATATAAGCAGGCATACATACAGGCATCTATATAAATGTTTATTCTTTTAATCAAACTATTGTCTCATTCATTTGAGTCATTTAAGGTTTACTGTATGCTTTGTATTCTCATTGTTAGTTTAAATACTACATTTACTCACTTTTTACTGTTTACACCCAGACTTCACTAAATGTTTGTAGTGGACATTTGGTTTAAAGTCATTGAACAGTCATGAAACCCACTGGTCAGAATGTGTGTGACCCCTGTTTCATTCCCATGAATCCTGTTTGAAACGTGTCTCCTCTCAGCTACTACGACATCTTGGAAGACCGAGTCCCTTTAGGCCTGGTGGCAGAGTATCGGTCCTTGCTGGAGAAGTGCTCCCAGTGCTTCCAGCAGTTCTCCGCTCTGCGCCGAGGCCTCAGCACCGACTCCGACACGGAGCTGGACAACGTGTCCATGGTGGAGGGCCTGCAGCTCTACGACCAGCTGGAGACGTTCAAACGCAAGCTGCACATCATCGAGAACCCCCTGTTGAGGTGAGGCGTGTTGAGGTGAGGCGTGTTGAGGCGTGTTGAGGTGAGGCGTGTTGAGGTGAGGCGTGTTGAGGTGAGGCGTGTTGAGGTGTGTTGAGGTGAGGTGTGTTGAGGTGAGGCGTGTTGAGGTGAGGCGTGTTGAGGTGAGGCGTGTTGAGGCGTGTTGAGGTGAGGCGTGTTGAGGTGAGGCGTGTTGAGGTGAGGCGTGTTGAGGTGAGGCGTGTTGAGGTGAGGCGTGTTGAGGTGAGGCGTGTTGAGGCGAGGCGTGTTGAGGCGAGTCGAGGTGAGGCGTGGCGTGTTGAGGCGAGGCGTGTTGAGGCGTGTTGAGGCGAGGCGTGTTGAGGCGAGGCGTGTTGAGGCGAGGCGTGGCGTGTTGAGGCGAGGCGTGGCGAGGCGTGGCGTGTTGAGGCGAGGCGTGGCGAGGCGTGGCGAGGCGTGTTGAGGCGAGGCGTGGCGTGTTGAGGCGTGGCGTGTTGAGGCGAGGCGTGGCGAGGCGTGTTGAGGCGAGGCGTGTTGGGGCGAGGCGTGTTGGGGCGAGGCGTGTTGGGGCGCCCTACACCAGCCACGCCGTCTCTCCAGCCAACACTCCCGAAATACCACCATCGTCTATTCTGCTCTTGCTTCTAGAAGTTAGCTTAGCCGATGGCTAACAGCAGATCCATGAAATAAAGACCCAGGAATCTGGAGTAGAGTTTAGGGTCTTTAGTGAGAATCTTAATTTAGTAAAAGTGTGGAAACATGAAATTACCTTTCAAACTGACCATATACATGCATATAAAGCTATGATTTAGCATAAAGCCGTCATTAATGTGAGACTCGCCTAACCAGTTAGCGTCTAGCTAATTTTAACATTGATGTTAATGGAGACATGCTAATTGCGATTAGCATCTATTGCTACAACACATCAGTTATAATAAAACGGTAAACGCACAGAGAATATATCGTAGAAGATATTCACATGCTACATACTGTAAAATATATGTTCAGATCCTGGGAGGTGGTGGGGAATGAGGTCCGGAATCCAAAAGAGTTATAGCAAAAGTATATTTAATAAAAAATGATAGACAGCTTATGCTCCCGAATCGGGCCCTTTTTAAATCCACGGCGCACCTCAGAACACAGGTCCGAGTGGTTCGCTGGGCGGATGGAAAGAGGCCGAGCGTTCGCGTACCGGTTAGTTTTCAACTCATTCGCGGGACTTGGAGTCCTTCCTATTGGTTTAATGTTTTATTACCTTTATAAACATATTATTGGCCCTGCCGTTTCAGGGGCGGAAAAAGACTTCTTCTTCTTCCGTCTTCTTCTTCTTCTCCAGAAAGGGTAGTGTCCATTGTCTCAAAAGTCAATGTTCGGCTCCGCCCCCTCAGGCGAACAAGAGAACTACAACTCCTTAAAGCAGCAGTCAATATATCATGCAGCATGCAGTATTTGTCTAACATTCATTCACACATCAATCATTCTACAGTAATAAAAGTGACCTTCATATGCATACAATTACAAATCCCTCATAATAATAGCCTTAATAATTTTTATATTTCATGCATTGTAATGTACACATAAACAACTTTTATTTTAGATGTGCAAGTCCAAATGTGACTAACTAAGCTTAAAAACACTACAATACAGAAGTACTTACAGTCAGAGTGAAAAGTAGCTGCAGCATCTCAGTAGAAGCAGAAACAAAAAACTAACTACGATAAGCGAGGAGGGACAAATCTATGAACAAAGATGCAATTCCATTCTACACCACTTGGCGTCTCTAATCCAACATGTGGGGCAGAACATCATCCTTACCTGCGTCCCCTCCTCTCAGGTACGTGCTGGGCTACAGAGGCAATGCCAGCCAGCAGAGTGTGCAGAGCCGCGGGCCCAGAGCATCAGGTGGTAAGGTGGTCCATGTGGTCAGCGCCTCCTGCAGCACCGGCCAGCTGCAGTCCCTCCTCAGTGACCGACTGCTACCGCTGTGCTCCTCTGAGGACACTGAGATCCAGGTCAGTCACACACACACACACACACACACACACACACACACACACACACACACCAGTAAAGGCTCTTATCTCAGTGATCCCCCGGTGGGCTGCAGAGGTACTGCCACATCCCAACACATCGTCCGCTAGAAACAAGCGTGTTTAGCAACTGTTAGCTAGCTAACAATCCCTCGGATGCAGTGAAACAAAATAGATGAGGCAATATCCTGAGAACATTATTATATAATAGAGATTATTTTGGTAATTTCCGCTGATAGTGCCATAATAAACATTTTACGTCCAGTTTATTTTTTTCTCATTTATTTGAAAAGGTGTTTTTTAACACTTAAGTCTGCCTTAAGTAAAGAAAATTAAATTAGGAGCTCTCAGGCAGCGCCGCTCTAAATGTGTGTGTGTGTGTGTGTGTGTGTGTGTGTGTTTGTGCAGTTCTACAGAGACCCAGTGTCAGCCGTGGCAACGTGCCACCAAGGTGACGTGGTCATTGTTCTCCCAGGAATCTACAGTGTCAGCAGCTCCATCTTCCTACCAGACTCCATCACTATAGAAGGTAAGTCGCTCATCAGGTGGATGATCAGTTGTGAGACCGTAGTTGTAAATCATTTAGTATCTCAACCGGTTGTGTAGTAAATATGTGACTCACCATGTTGTAAAGTGAGCTGATGGTCTTCTTACATGGAGCCATAATGCAGGTTTTAAACTGTCCTTTATGTGAAAGACACAGACCGTCTCAAGCAGTCAATTATGTTCATGAAAACCTCCAGATAGTGTATGAATTATTGCTGCTCAGTATACTGATACTATTCTAGTATCAAACAACAGTACAATACCCAATTTTATTACTACAGATGCATAAAGAATGACAGTTTTAATACACAAGAGATGTCTTTACGAGTTCCGACGTTATTGCTCCTACTTCCTCGATGTAAAATACATGTGAGGTGGCAGATCCATGATGCAAACTGGTTTGTAACTAAGGGTTTAGGATTCACTGGTCAACGCCTTCACTCAGAAACGTTTCTAAACGGTCTCGCCTTACGCCGTTGGGGACGAATAAAGGTTTGAGAATTGTATCTGGAGGCTTCAACCTGACACGAGAGCAGTGCAATCTAACAAACACACCACTTGACCTCAAGTCCCTGTGCTTCAGGCTTCGGGCTCCCTGATGAGGTCGTCATCGAGAAGAAAAACAAGGGCGACTCGTTTGTGGAATCCACAGGAGCCGATGTCAGGCTGTCCAACATCAAGTTCATCCAACACGACGCCATCGAGGGCATAATGTGTGAGTACACATGGATCCAGGGCGTGGGTGGTAGACTCCTCACTATTATCCCCGTGTCGCCCGGTGAGCCGTCTGTCCACGCGCTCACGCTCCTGTTGGCTTCCTGCCAGGTGTGCGTCAGGGGACTCTGCGCATGGAGAACTGCGTGCTGCAGTGTGAGACCACGGGAGTGATCGTCCGAACAGCCGCGCACCTCACCATGAACATGTGTGACCTCTACGGCTCCAAGGTGAGACGGATGCTGAGGCTCTTTTTACTGGTTGATATGTGTGTGGACTGACGTGCAGTAGCTCCACTCGGGAGGTACTTCTTGACCAGCAGGTGCTTTACAAGTAACATCGCCTCGATATGGGGACAGGGTCTGTAGCAGTGTTGTGAAAAATACAGATTTATTTTTCTGAATATTTGAAACTGTTTCAGTCATGTCCGCAGCATGGATGCGCTGGTATCCACGGCCCCGCCTCCTCTCAGAACCACATCAGTGACCTGCAGTCGAGTCCAGCTGCCCTTTTGCTTTTGAAAGAAGCTCGGTCTATGAGCAATATAGTGCTCATTAAAGAACTTAGGTTTTGTGGGACCTGCCATCTAGTGGCTGTAAGCCTTCACCACATTGACAGATGACTTTGACCGAATGTGTCCGTGGTTGCTGGTAGAACCTTGCATACATGGTTGGTGTAGATATAATCCAAACCGATGCTGATGTTGTGTGGTCGGTTCACAGGCGTTAGTAGTTTAACGTGTCGTGTGCAGGGGGCCGGTGTGGAGATCTACCCCGGCAGTGTTTGCAGTCTGGTGGGTAACGGGATCCACCACTGTAAGGACGGGATCCTCATCAAGGTGAGAACACCAGATCCCTCACAAACATGCAGCCTGTCTTCAGTGTTCAGACTAACAGTCATGTGGAATATGTATGTTTAGTTTTATTGAAATCCACTGGATCACATACAGTAGTGGTGTTGCATGTGGCGCTGCTCTGAACATGAATGTTTCTGTCGTGTAGGACTTTGCTGACGAGCTCGACGTGATGCCGTCAATCACCATGGAGAACAACGTGATCCACAACAACGAAGGCTACGGGGTGATTCTGGTGAAGGCCAACAACGGGGAGCGGCCCGGAGCTGCTCTGGACCACAGTGACGGTAGGTAGAGCTGTCACGATGGAAGAGCAGATAAAGAAGCTGGCCGCAGCACAGCATCCGTGTTGATCTGACCTTTGGTTCCCAGAAGGCCCCGCTGGACCGCCGACTGAGGACAAACCGCAGGGAGGCGCTGCTGACCCACCAAATGGGACCAGCAACAGCTCAGCGGACGTCCAGCCCGAGTCGGCCGAGAACAGCGGCAGCGTAGACGGCGACGGCGCCTCCGCCTCGGGCAGGAAGTGGCACTTGATCCGCCAGCTGAGCAGAAACAAGGAGACGTCGTGCAGCCGAGCCGTCCAGGACCTGATGGACCACCAGATCTTCGTCTCCATTCGAGGAAACCAGTTCAGACGCAACGGCATGGGCGACCTGGGAACGTTCTTCTACTGACCGGCACCTCAGACTGTCTGGCCGGTGGCGCTCTCAGAAGTGTGGCGCGTCCTTTAAGTCCTCCCGTGGTTTATTGGATCAGCGCGTTGTGTTTTTTTTAGATCATTTCTTTTGTTTGCCATGAATATAAATGCCGTTTTACAGCAGAGACGGTCGTGTAGGAAGTGTGTTGTGATCAGGGATCGGCCGGTGTGTGTTTCTGAAAGAACTCTGGGTTTGCACAATGCTTTTATCTTATTTATTCCTTTGGGCTCCTGATGCTAAATATTTCATTTTGTTTTTTTTACTGGATTATTTGTTTGAAATCCACTCGTCACTTTGAAGGCAGTTTGAAAGTTTCCACTTCAGATCTAATAAATGTGTTCTTTAAGGTGGTGGCTTGTTCAAAAGCAGTGCACAGGTGATGATGCTGAGTTCACACAAAGATGTATCTCCTTTTTCTTTTTTTTTCACGAGATTGTCACATGGTGCCTCCAGTGTTTTTAAAAGTTTGATGTATTTTATGGTCTTCAGGCTCTGGCAGTAGAATCCCAGTGAAAATGGACAGGATTAAGATTTAGATTGACTGATACAAGCGTTACTAATAGTAAATATAATGAATGTCCTGCAGATTAAAAGGTATCTGTTGAAACCTCTGGTATGTTGATCTTCTACGAGATGTGTCGTAAACACAGTGGACTGCTGTGGGTCTGCGTTATGTGCAGAGTTTAACACTAGTGGGTTTACCAACACACACCTGATTATACTCATATTTTAAAATCTTGTAAAGTTTATTTGAAATAAAACTTTTTTAAGCATTTATTTTAACAACTTGACTAAACTCACTGTTAAATATGAAGCTGCATTACATTTGACGGTCACAACTTCAGGACTTGATACCCCAAGTCTCTTCACAGAATCCACGTTTCCCTCCGTCCCCCCTTTTGGTCCCTGGTCCCTCCCTCCAGGTACCTGGTCCCTGGTTCCTCCAGGTACCTGGTCCCTGGTTCCTCCAGGTACCTGGTCCCTGGTTCCTCCAGGTACCGGGTCGGTCCCTCCCTCCAGGTCCCTGGTCCCTCCCTCCTGGTCCCTGGTCCCTGGTTCCTCCCTCCTGGTCCCTGGTCCCTGGTTCCTCCCTCCAGGTACCTGGTTCCTCCCTCCAGGTACCTGGTTCCTCCAGGGAGTTAGTTCTAGCCCTTTTTAGGCAACACACATAGAACATAGAAACAAATGATTCTAGTAGAATAGAAATGAAACAGTATTTATGTACATACTGTAGTGGTAATAATACTTAAATTTTAGATAGTGCTTTTCTAAGTACTAAAAGATGCTTTACATCAAATCAGAAAAATGGAACAAAAACAAAAAATAGAAAGACAAAGGAGCAAACAAAACCAACAAACAAAACATTTTGGTAAAAAAAAAACTGGAGAAGCTGTGCAGAATAAGTCCTAAAGGGCGGTTAGTCCTGATGGTCTTCAGAGTGTTTGCATCGGCGGACCTGAGGCAACGGTTGGGGTGTGGAGGGGGAGGATGTAAATGATGAAGAGGAGGGGACCAAGCACGGAACCTTGGGGGATGCCATGGGTCACTGGGGAGGTGGAGGATTTACAGTTATGTATGGCAATGAAGTGATGTCGGTCTGAAAAATATTCAATTCAGTTTATTTTGTATAGCCCAACATCACAAATACAAGTTTGCCTCGGAGGCTTTACAATCTGTACACATGACATCCCTGTCCCGGGACCTCACATCGGATCAGGAAAAACTCCCCCAATAAAGATAGCAAAATCCCTTTCACAGGGAAAAAAGGGGAAGAAACCTGAGGGAGAGCAACAGAGGAGGATCCCTCTCCCCGGATGGACAGAAGCAATAGATGTCATGTGGCCAGAATGAACAACGTAACGGAGTTACAGCACATTCAATGAATGTGACAGAAATTATTCATATAATGAGTAGTAGGCATGGTCCATGATCCAGATAGCCACGATCCATTAAGCAGAAGGAGGTAGAGAGGAGGGGCATCCCAGGGGCAGTGGGAGGAGAAAGCAGGGCCATGGCAGCTGGCAGGCCGGCTCCAGGCCAGTTGCATCAGCAGGGCCAGGGGTTCTAGGCAGCCACGAATCTATGGAAAAAGAAAGTAGAGTTAGTAATATGCATTGAAGAGACAATCATTTATCCAGAAGGAGAGAAAGAAGAGGTGAAGAGGAGAGGAGGAGCGAAAGAGGAAGAGAAGGAGAGGAGGAGCTCAGTGTATCCTAAGATGTCCCCCAGCAGTCTAGGCCTATAGCAGCATATCTAGGGGCTGGACCAGGGCAAACCTGACAGCCATAACTATAAGCCTGAAACAGCCCTAACTATACGCGCTATCAAAGAGGAAAGTCTTAAGTCTACTCTTAAATGAGTTAACCGTGCCTGCCCCCCGAACTGAAAGTGGAAGCTGATTCCACAGAAGAGGAGCCCGATAACTGAAAGCTCTAGCCCCCAACCTACTTTTTAACACACTGGGAACCACAAGTAACCCTGCATTCAGTGAGCGTAATGCTCTCGTGGGGTAATATGGCACTATAAGCTCCTTAAGATATGATGGTGCATCACCAATTAAGGCTTTGTAGGTAAGGAGAAGGATTTTAAATATGATTCTCGATCTTACAGGAAGCCAGTGGAGTGCAGCTAGTACAGGAGTAATGTGATCTCTCTTCCACGTCCTCGTTAGTACACGAGCTGCAGCATTCTGGATCAGTTGGAGAGATCCAAGGGATATACCGGAGCAGCCTGATAAGACGGAGTTACAGTAATCCAGTCTTGAGGGAACAAATGCGTGGATCAATGTTTCTGCATCGCGTTGAGACAGGATGTGCCGGATCTTTGAGATGTTCCGTAGGTGAAAAAAGGCGGTCCTTGAGATCTGTTTCACATGGGAGCCAAAGGACAGGTCCTGGTCAAAAATAACTCTGAGATTCCTTACGGTGGTGGTACCAAATGATAAATATTGTATGATGGTGCTCCTTGGTATAGTTTACTATGAGATAAACTCCTTGGTGTAGTTTACTGTGAGATAAACTCCTTGGTGTAGTTTACTATGAGATAAACTCCTTGGTGTAGTTTACTATGAGATAAACTCCTTGGTGTAGTTTACTATGAGATAAACTCCTTGGTGTAGTTTACTGTGAGATAAACTCCTTGGTATAGTTTACTTAAAGATAAACTCCTTGGTATAGTTTACTATGAGATAAACTCCTTGGTGTAGTTTACTGTGAGATAAACTCCTTGGTGTAGTTTACTGTGAGATAAACTCCTTGGTGTAGTTTACTATGAGATAAACTCCTTGGTATAGTTTACTATGAGATAAACTCCTTGGTGTAGTTTACTATGAGATAAACTCCTTGGTGTAGTTTACTATGAGATAAACTCCTTGGTGTAATCCTGCTGTGGTTGATGAGAGACATTACAGAGTGAGAAAGCCAGCGCAGCAGCCTCCCCTAGGTCCTGGTGCCCTAAGGTTAAGTATGATGATAGGCTATTGGATTGTAATTTTAAGGGGAGAAAACATACAAACCAGAACACACGCACATATGTAGCATGTTAGAGTTAAAAATAAGTTGTCCATGTGAGAAACAATAGTTTAATGTAATGACATCACCAAAATAAAAATGAAATAAAAAAAAAGATTTTTTATTTTTAAATTAATATTCGGGGCTAATTAAAAAACATTAGGGGGTAAAGCCCCAGATGTTTTAGCCTAGGGACGCCACTGGTCCAAGCACAGAACCCTGTGGAACTCCATGGCGGAGTTGAGGATATGAGGTGAACCAGGAGAGGGCAGTGCCAGTTATACCAACGGAGTTCTGGAGACGTGAGAGGAGGATGGAGTGGTGGAGACATGAGAGGAGGATGGAGACGTGAGAGGAGGATGGAGACGTGAGAGGAGGATGGAGTGGTGGAGACGTGAGAGGAGGATGGAGACGTGAGAGGAGGATGGAGTGGTGGAGACGTGAGAGGAGGATGGAGACGTGAGAGGAGGATGGAGTGGTGGAGACGTGAGAGGAGGATGGAGACGTGAGAGGAGGATGGAGTGGTGGAGACGTGAGAGGAGGATGGAGACGTGAGAGGAGGATGGAGTGGTGGAGACGTGAGAGGAGGATGGAGTGCTGGAGACGTGAGAGGAGGATGGAGTGGTGGAGATGTGAGAGGAGGATGGAGTGGTGGAGATGTGAGAGGAGGATGGAGATGTGAGAGGAGGATGGAGACGTGAGAGGAGGATGGAGTGCTAGAGACGTGAGAGGAGGATGGAGATGTGAGAGGAGGATGGAGTGGTGGAGACGTGAGAGGAGGATGGAGTGGTGGAGACGTGAGAGGAGGATGGAGACGTGAGAGGAGGATGGAGTGCTGGAGACGTGAGAGGAGGATGGAGTGGTGGAGATGTGAGAGGAGGATGGAGTGGTGGAGATGTGAGAGGAGGATGGAGATGTGAGAGGAGGATGGAGATGTGAGAGGAGGATGGAGACGTGAGAGGAGGATGGAGTGCTAGAGACGTGAGAGGAGGATGGAGTGGTGGAGACGTGAGAGGAGGATGGAGACGTGAGAGGAGGATGGAGTGCTAGAGACGTGAGAGGAGGATGGAGTGCTAGAGACGTGAGAGGAGGATGGAGACGTGAGAGGAGGATGGAGTGGTGGAGACGTGAGAGGAGGATGGAGTGGTGGAGACGTGAGAGGAGGATGGAGACGTGAGAGGAGGATGGAGACGTGGAGACGTGAGAGGAGGATGGAGTGGTGGAGACATGAGAGGAGGATGGAGTGGTGGAGACGTGAGAGGAAGATGGAGACGTGAGAGGAGGATGGAGATGTGAGAGGAGGATGGAGACGTGAGAGGAGGATGGAGTGCTAGAGACGTGAGAGGAGGATGGAGTGGTGGAGATGTGAGAGGAGGATGGAGACGTGAGAGGAGGATGGAGACGTGAGAGGAGGATGGAGTGGTGGAGACGTGAGAGGAGGATGGAGTGGTGGAGACGTGAGAGGAGGATGGAGACGTGAGAGGAGGATGGAGACGTGGAGACGTGAGAGGAGGATGGAGTGGTGGAGACATGAGAGGAGGATGGAGACGTGAGAGGAGGATGGAGTGGTGGAGATGTGAGAGGAGGATGGAGTGGTGGAGACGTGAGAGGAGGATGGAGTGGTGGAGACATGAGAGGAGGATGGAGACGTGAGAGGAGGATGGAGTGGTGGAGATGTGAGAGGAGGATGGAGTGGTGGAGACATGAGAGGAGGATGGAGTGGTGGAGATGTGAGAGGAGGATGGAGATGTGAGAGGAGGATGGAGTGGTGGAGACATGAGAGGAGGATGGAGTGGTGGAGACGTGAGAGGAGGATGGAGACGTGAGAGGAGGATGGAGACGTGGAGACGTGAGAGGAGGATGGAGTGCTGGAGACGTGAGAGGAGGATGGAGTGGTGGAGATGTGAGAGGAGGATGGAGTGGTGGAGACATGAGAGGAGGATGGAGTGGTGGAGACGTGAGAGGAGGATGGAGATGTGAGAGGAGGATGGAGTGGTGGAGACGTGAGAGGAGGATGGAGATGTGAGAGGAGGATGGAGTGGTGGAGACGTGAGAGGAGGATGGAGACGTGAGAGGAGGATGGAGATGTGAGAGGAGGATGGAGATGTGAGAGGAGGATGGAGTGCTAGAGATGTGAGAGGAGGATGGAGTGGTGGAGACGTGAGAGGAGGATGGAGTGGTGGAGACGTGAGAGGAGGATGGAGTGGTGGAGACGTGAGAGGAGGATGGAGTGGTGGAGACGTGAGAGGAGGATGGAGTGGTGGAGATGTGAGAGGAGGATGGAGACGTGAGAGGAGGATGGAGTGGTGGAGACGTGAGAGGAGGATGGAGTGCTAGAGACGTGAGAGGAGGATGGAGTGGTGGAGACGTGAGAGGAGGATGGAGACGTGAGAGGAGGATGGAGTGCTAGAGACGTGAGAGGAGGATGGAGTGGTGGAGACGTGAGAGGAGGATGGAGACGTGGAGACGTGAGAGGAGGATGGAGTGGTGGAGACGTGAGAGGAGGATGGAGACGTGAGAGGAGGATGGAGTGCTAGAGACGTGAGAGGAGGATGGAGTGGTGGAGACGTGAGAGGAGGATGGAGACGTGAGAGGAGGATGGAGACGTGGAGACGTGAGAGGAGGATGGAGACGTGAGAGGAGGATGGAGTGGTGAAGACATGAGAGGAGGATGGAGTGGTGGAGACGTGAGAGGAGGATGGAGACGTGAGAGGAGGATGGAGACGTGAGAGGAGGATGGAGTGGTGGAGATGTGAGAGGAGGATGGAGTGGTGGAGATGTGAGAGGAGGATGGAGATGTGAGAGGAGGATGGAGATGTGAGAGGAGGATGGAGATGTGAGAGGAGGATGGAGACGTGAGAGGAGGATGGAGACGTGAGAGGAGGATGGAGACGTGAGAGGAGGATGGAGACGTGAGAGGAGGATGGAGTGCTAGAGATGTGAGAGGAGGATGGAGTGCTAGAGACGTGAGAGGAGGATGGAGTGGTGGAGACGTGAGAGGAGGATGGAGACGTGAGAGGAGGATGGAGACGTGGAGACGTGAGAGGAGGATGGAGTGGTGGAGACATGAGAGGAGGATGGAGTGGTGGAGACGTGAGAGGAGGATGGAGACGTGAGAGGAGGATGGAGTGCTAGAGACGTGAGAGGAGGATGGAGATGTGAGAGGAGGATGGAGTGGTGGAGACGTGAGAGGAGGACGGAGTGGTGGAGACGTGAGAGGAGGATGGAGACGTGAGAGGAGGATGGAGTGGTGGAGACGTGAGAGGAGGATGGAGACGTGAGAGGAGGATGGAGTGCTGGAGACGTGAGAGGAGGATGGAGTGGTGGAGATGTGAGAGGAGGATGGAGATGTGAGAGGAGGATGGAGATGTGAGAGGAGGATGGAGATGTGAGAGGAGGATGGAGATGTGAGAGGAGGATGGAGATGTGAGAGGAGGATGGAGACGTGAGAGGAGGATGGAGTGCTAGAGACGTGAGAGGAGGATGGAGTGCTAGAGACGTGAGAGGAGGATGGAGACGTGAGAGGAGGATGGAGTGGTGGAGACGTGAGAGGAGGATGGAGTGGTGGAGACGTGAGAGGAGGATGGAGACGTGAGAGGAGGATGGAGACGTGGAGACGTGAGAGGAGGATGGAGTGGTGGAGACATGAGAGGAGGATGGAGACGTGAGAGGGGGATGGAGTGGTGGAGATGTGAGAGGAGGATGGAGTGGTGGAGACGTGAGAGGAGGATGGAGTGGTGGAGACATGAGAGGAGGATGGAGACGTGAGAGGAGGATGGAGTGGTGGAGATGTGAGAGGAGGATGGAGTGGTGGAGACATGAGAGGAGGATGGAGTGGTGGAGATGTGAGAGGAGGATGGAGATGTGAGAGGAGGATGGAGTGGTGGAGACATGAGAGGAGGATGGAGTGGTGGAGACGTGAGAGGAGGATGGAGACGTGAGAGGAGGATGGAGACGTGGAGACGTGAGAGGAGGATGGAGTGCTGGAGACGTGAGAGGAGGATGGAGTGGTGGAGATGTGAGAGGAGGATGGAGTGGTGGAGACATGAGAGGAGGATGGAGTGGTGGAGACGTGAGAGGAGGATGGAGATGTGAGAGGAGGATGGAGTGGTGGAGACGTGAGAGGAGGATGGAGACGTGAGAGGAGAATGGAGATGTGAGAGGAGGATGGAGTGGTGGAGACGTGAGAGGAGGATGGAGACGTGAGAGGAGGATGGAGATGTGAGAGGAGGATGGAGATGTGAGAGGAGGATGGAGTGCTAGAGATGTGAGAGGAGGATGGAGACGTGAGAGGAGGATGGAGTGGTGGAGACGTGAGAGGAGGATGGAGTGGTGGAGACGTGAGAGGAGGATGGAGACGTGAGAGGAGGATGGAGTGGTGGAGACGTGAGAGGAGGATGGAGTGGTGGAGACGTGAGAGGAGGATGGAGTGGTGGAGATGTGAGAGGAGGATGGAGACGTGAGAGGAGGATGGAGTGGTGGAGACGTGAGAGGAGGATGGAGTGCTAGAGACGTGAGAGGAGGATGGAGTGGTGGAGACGTGAGAGGAGGATGGAGTGCTAGAGACGTGAGAGGAGGATGGAGTGGTGGAGACGTGAGAGGAGGATGGAGACGTGAGAGGAGGATGGAGTGCTAGAGACGTGAGAGGAGGATGGAGTGGTGGAGACGTGAGAGGAGGATGGAGACGTGGAGACGTGAGAGGAGGATGGAGTGGTGGAGACGTGAGAGGAGGATGGAGACGTGAGAGGAGGATGGAGTGCTAGAGACGTGAGAGGAGGATGGAGTGGTGGAGACGTGAGAGGAGGATGGAGACGTGAGAGGAGGATGGAGACGTGGAGACGTGAGAGGAGGATGGAGACGTGAGAGGAGGATGGAGTGGTGAAGACATGAGAGGAGGATGGAGTGGTGGAGACGTGAGAGGAGGATGGAGACGTGAGAGGAGGATGGAGACGTGAGAGGAGGATGGAGTGCTGGAGACGTGAGAGGAGGATGGAGTGGTGGAGATGTGAGAGGAGGATGGAGTGGTGGAGATGTGAGAGGAGGATGGAGATGTGAGAGGAGGATGGAGATGTGAGAGGAGGATGGAGATGTGAGAGGAGGATGGAGACGTGAGAGGAGGATGGAGACGTGAGAGGAGGATGGAGACGTGAGAGGAGGATGGAGACGTGAGAGGAGGATGGAGTGCTAGAGATGTGAGAGGAGGATGGAGTGGTGGAGACGTGAGAGGAGGATGGAGACGTGAGAGGAGGATGGAGACGTGGAGACGTGAGAGGAGGATGGAGTGGTGGAGACATGAGAGGAGGATGGAGTGCTAGAGACGTGAGAGGAGGATGGAGTGGTGGAGACGTGAGAGGAGGATGGAGACGTGAGAGGAGGATGGAGACGTGGAGACGTGAGAGGAGGATGGAGTGGTGGAGACATGAGAGGAGGATGGAGTGGTGGAGACGTGAGAGGAGGATGGAGACGTGAGAGGAGGATGGAGTGCTAGAGACGTGAGAGGAGGATGGAGATGTGAGAGGAGGATGGAGTGGTGGAGACGTGAGAGGAGGATGGAGTGGTGGAGACGTGAGAGGAGGATGGAGACGTGAGAGGAGGATGGAGTGGTGGAGACGTGAGAGGAGGATGGAGACGTGAGAGGAGGATGGAGTGCTGGAGACGTGAGAGGAGGATGGAGTGGTGGAGATGTGAGAGGAGGATGGAGTGGTGGAGATGTGAGAGGAGGATGGAGATGTGAGAGGAGGATGGAGATGTGAGAGGAGGATGGAGATGTGAGAGGAGGATGGAGATGTGAGAGGAGGATGGAGACGTGAGAGGAGGATGGAGTGCTAGAGACGTGAGAGGAGGATGGAGTGGTGGAGACGTGAGAGGAGGATGGAGACGTGAGAGGAGGATGGAGTGCTAGAGACTTGAGAGGAGGATGGAGTGCTAGAGACGTGAGAGGAGGATGGAGACGTGAGAGGAGGATGGAGTGGTGGAGACGTGAGAGGAGGATGGAGTGGTGGAGACGTGAGAGGAGGATGGAGACGTGAGAGGAGGATGGAGACGTGGAGACGTGAGAGGAGGATGGAGTGGTGGAGACATGAGAGGAGGATGGAGACGTGAGAGGAGGATGGAGTGGTGGAGATGTGAGAGGAGGATGGAGTGGTGGAGACGTGAGAGGAGGATGGAGTGGTGGAGACATGAGAGGAGGATGGAGACGTGAGAGGAGGATGGAGTGGTGGAGATGTGAGAGGAGGATGGAGTGGTGGAGACATGAGAGGAGGATGGAGTGGTGGAGATGTGAGAGGAGGATGGAGATGTGAGAGGAGGATGGAGTGGTGGAGACATGAGAGGAGGATGGAGTGGTGGAGACGTGAGAGGAGGATGGAGACGTGAGAGGAGGATGGAGACGTGGAGACGTGAGAGGAGGATGGAGTGCTGGAGACGTGAGAGGAGGATGGAGTGGTGGAGATGTGAGAGGAGGATGGAGTGGTGGAGACATGAGAGGAGGATGGAGTGGTGGAGACGTGAGAGGAGGATGGAGATGTGAGAGGAGGATGGAGTGGTGGAGACGTGAGAGGAGGATGGAGATGTGAGAGGAGGATGGAGTGGTGGAGACGTGAGAGGAGGATGGAGACGTGAGAGGAGGATGGAGATGTGAGAGGAGGATGGAGATGTGAGAGGAGGATGAAGTGCTAGAGATGTGAGAGGAGGATGGAGTGGTGGAGACGTGAGAGGAGGATGGAGTGGTGGAGACGTGAGAGGAGGATGGAGTGGTGGAGACGTGAGAGGAGGATGGAGTGGTGGAGACGTGAGAGGAGGATGGAGTGGTGGAGATGTGAGAGGAGGATGGAGACGTGAGAGGAGGATGGAGTGGTGGAGACGTGAGAGGAGGATGGAGTGCTAGAGACGTGAGAGGAGGATGGAGTGGTGGAGACGTGAGAGGAGGATGGAGACGTGAGAGGAGGATGGAGTGCTAGAGACGTGAGAGGAGGATGGAGTGGTGGAGACGTGAGAGGAGGATGGAGACGTGAGAGGAGGATGGAGTGCTAGAGACGTGAGAGGAGGATGGAGTGGTGGAGACGTGAGAGGAGGATGGAGACGTGAGAGGAGGATGGAGACGTGGAGACGTGAGAGGAGGATGGAGACGTGAGAGGAGGATGGAGTGGTGAAGACATGAGAGGAGGATGGAGTGGTGGAGACGTGAGAGGAGGATGGAGACGTGAGAGGAGGATGGAGTGCTGGAGACGTGAGAGGAGGATGGAGACGTGAGAGGAGGATGGAGTGCTGGAGACGTGAGAGGAGGATGGAGTGGTGGAGATGTGAGAGGAGGATGGAGTGGTGGAGATGTGAGAGGAGGATGGAGATGTGAGAGGAGGATGGAGATGTGAGAGGAGGATGGAGATGTGAGAGGAGGATGGAGACGTGAGAGGAGGATGGAGTGCTAGAGATGTGAGAGGAGGATGGAGTGCTAGAGACGTGAGAGGAGGATGGAGTGGTGGAGACGTGAGAGGAGGATGGAGACGTGAGAGGAGGATGGAGACGTGAGAGGAGGATGGAGACGTGGAGACGTGAGAGGAGGATGGAGTGCTGGAGACGTGAGAGGAGGATGGAGTGGTGGAGATGTGAGAGGAGGATGGAGTGGTGGAGACATGAGAGGAGGATGGAGTGGTGGAGACGTGAGAGGAGGATGGAGATGTGAGAGGAGGATGGAGTGGTGGAGACGTGAGAGGAGGATGGAGATGTGAGAGGAGGATGGAGTGGTGGAGACGTGAGAGGAGGATGGAGACGTGAGAGGAGGATGGAGATGTGAGAGGAGGATGGAGATGTGAGAGGAGGATGAAGTGCTAGAGATGTGAGAGGAGGATGGAGTGGTGGAGACGTGAGAGGAGGATGGAGTGGTGGAGACGTGAGAGGAGGATGGAGTGGTGGAGACGTGAGAGGAGGATGGAGTGGTGGAGACGTGAGAGGAGGATGGAGTGGTGGAGATGTGAGAGGAGGATGGAGACGTGAGAGGAGGATGGAGTGGTGGAGACGTGAGAGGAGGATGGAGTGCTAGAGACGTGAGAGGAGGATGGAGTGGTGGAGACGTGAGAGGAGGATGGAGACGTGAGAGGAGGATGGAGTGCTAGAGACGTGAGAGGAGGATGGAGTGGTGGAGACGTGAGAGGAGGATGGAGACGTGAGAGGAGGATGGAGTGCTAGAGACGTGAGAGGAGGATGGAGTGGTGGAGACGTGAGAGGAGGATGGAGACGTGAGAGGAGGATGGAGACGTGGAGACGTGAGAGGAGGATGGAGACGTGAGAGGAGGATGGAGTGGTGAAGACATGAGAGGAGGATGGAGTGGTGGAGACGTGAGAGGAGGATGGAGACGTGAGAGGAGGATGGAGACGTGAGAGGAGGATGGAGTGCTGGAGACGTGAGAGGAGGATGGAGTGGTGGAGATGTGAGAGGAGGATGGAGTGGTGGAGATGTGAGAGGAGGATGGAGATGTGAGAGGAGGATGGAGATGTGAGAGGAGGATGGAGATGTGAGAGGAGGATGGAGACGTGAGAGGAGGATGGAGTGCTAGAGATGTGAGAGGAGGATGGAGTGCTAGAGACGTGAGAGGAGGATGGAGTGGTGGAGACGTGAGAGGAGGATGGAGACGTGAGAGGAGGATGGAGACGTGGAGACGTGAGAGGAGGATGGAGTGGTGGAGACATGAGAGGAGGATGGAGTGGTGGAGACGTGAGAGGAGGATGGAGACGTGAGAGGAGGATGGAGACGTGAGAGGAGGATGGAGTGCTGGAGACGTGAGAGGAGGATGGAGTGGTGGAGATGTGAGAGGAGGATGGAGACGTGAGAGGAGGATGGAGTGGTGGAGACATGAGAGGAGGATGGAGTGGTGGAGACGTGAGAGGAGGATGGAGACGTGAGAGGAGGATGGAGTGCTGGAGACGTGAGAGGAGGATGGAGTGGTGGAGATGTGAGAGGAGGATGGAGTGGTGGAGACATGAGAGGAGGATGGAGTGGTGGAGACGTGAGAGGAGGATGGAGACGTGAGAGGAGGATGGAGATGTGAGAGGAGGATGGAGATGTGAGAGGAGGATGGAGACGTGAGAGGAGGATGGAGTGGTGGAGACGTGAGAGGAGGATGGAGTGGTGGAGACGTGAGAGGAGGATGGAGTGGTGGAGACGTGAGAGGAGGATGGAGACGTGAGAGGAGGATGGAGTGATGGAGACGTGAGAGGAGGATGGAGTGGTGGAGACGTGAGAGGAGGATGGAGTGGTGGAGACGTGAGAGGAGGATGGAGATGTGAGAGGAGGATGGAGATGTGAGAGGAGGATGGAGACGTGAGAGGAGGATGGAGATGTGAGAGGAGGATGGAGATGTGAGAGGAGGATGGAGTGGTGGAGACGTGAGAGGAGGATGGAGTGGTGGAGACGTGAGAGGAGGATGGAGTGCTAGAGACGTGAGAGGAGGATGGAGTGGTGGAGACGTGAGAGGAGGATGGAGTGGTGGAGACGTGAGAGGAGGATGGAGTGGTGGAGACGTGAGAGGAGGATGGAGTGGTGGAGACGTGAGAGGAGGATGGAGTGGTGGAGACGTGAGAGGAGGATGGAGACGTGAGAGGAGGATGGAGTGGTGGAGACGTGAGAGGAGGATGGAGACGTGAGAGGAGGATGGAGATGTGAGAGGAGGATGGAGTGATGGAGACGTGAGAGGAGGATGGAGTGGTGGAGACGTGAGAGGAGGATGGAGTGGTGGAGATGTGAGAGGAGGATGGAGATGTGAGAGGAGGATGGAGATGTGAGAGGAGGATGGAGATGTGAGAGGAGGATGGAGACGTGAGAGGAGGATGGAGTGCTAGAGACGTGAGAGGAGGATGGAGTGGTGGAGACGTGAGAGGAGGATGGAGATGTGAGAGGAGGATGGAGTGGTGGAGACGTGAGAGGAGGATGGAGTGGTGGAGACGTGAGAGGAGGATGGAGATGTGAGAGGAGGATGGAGATGTGAGAGGAGGATGGAGTGATGGAGACGTGAGAGGAGGATGGAGTGGTGGAGACGTGAGAGGAGGATGGAGTGCTGGAGATGTGAGAGGAGGATGGAGTGGTGGAGACGTGAGAGGAGGATGGAGTGGTGGAGAGGTGAGAGGAGGATGGAGTGGTGGAGACGTGAGAGGAGGATGGAGTGGTGGAGACGTGAGAGGAGGATGGAGTGGTGGAGACGTGAGAGGAGGATGGAGTGGTGGAGACGTGAGAGGAGGATGGAGTGGTGGAGACGTGAGAGGAGGATGGAGACGTGAGAGGAGGATGGAGATGTGAGAGGAGGATGGAGTGATGGAGACGTGAGAGGAGGATGGAGTGGTGGAGACGTGAGAGGAGGATGGAGATGTGAGAGGAGGATGGAGTGGTGGAGACGTGAGAGGAGGATGGAGTGGTGGAGACGTGAGAGGAGGATGGAGTGCTAGAGACGTGAGAGGAGGATGGAGTGCTAGAGACGTGAGAGGAGGATGGAGTGCTAGAGACGTGAGAGGAGGATGGAGTGGTGGAGACGTGAGAGGAGGATGGAGTGGTGGAGACGTGAGAGGAGGATGGAGTGGTGGAGACGTGAGAGGAGGATGGAGTGGTGGAGACGTGAGAGGAGGATGGAGACGTGAGAGGAGGATGGAGACGTGAGAGGAGGATGGAGTGGTGGAGACGTGAGAGGAGGATGGAGTGGTGGAGACGTGAGAGGAGGATGGAGACGTGAGAGGAGGATGGAGACGTGAGAGGAGGATGGAGATGTGAGAGGAGGATGGAGATGTGAGAGGAGGATGGAGTGATGGAGACGTGAGAGGAGGATGGAGTGGTGGAGACGTGAGAGGAGGATGGAGACGTGAGAGGAGGATGGAGTGCTAGAGACGTGAGAGGAGGATGGAGTGCTAGAGACGTGAGAGGAGGATGGAGACGTGAGAGGAGGATGGAGTGCTAGAGACGTGAGAGGAGGATGGAGTGGTGGAGACGTGAGAGGAGGATGGAGACGTGAGAGGAGGATGGAGACGTGAGAGGAGGATGGAGACGTGAGAGGAGGATGGAGATGTGAGAGGAGGATGGAGATGTGAGAGGAGGATGGAGACGTGAGAGGAGGATGGAGTGCTAGAGACGTGAGAGGAGGATGGAGTGGTGGAGACGTGAGAGGAGAATGGAGATGTGAGAGGAGGATGGAGACGTGAGAGGAGGATGGAGATGTGAGAGGAGGCTGGAGACGTGAGAGGAGGATGGAGATGTGAGAGGAGGCTGGAGACGTGAGAGGAGGATGGAGACGTGAGAGGAGGATGGAGTGCTGGAGACGTGAGAGGAGGATGGAGATGTGAGAGGAGGATGGAGATGTGAGAGGAGGCTGGAGACGTGAGAGGAGGATGGAGACGTGAGAGGAGGATGGAGATGTGAGAGGAGGCTGGAGACGTGAGAGGAGGATGGAGATGTGAGAGGAGGCTGGAGACGTGAGAGGACGCTGGAGATGTGAGAGGAGGATGGAGATGTGAGAGGAGGCTGGAGACGTGAGAGGAGGATGGAGATGTGAGAGGAGGCTGGAGACGTGAGAGGAGGATGGAGATGTGAGAGGAGGCTGGAGATGTGAGAGGACGCTGGAGATGTGAGAGGAGGATGGAGACGTGAGAGGAGGATGGAGACGTGAGAGGAGGCTGGAGACGTGAGAGGAGGATGGAGACGTGAGAGGAGGCTGGAGACGTGAGAGGAGGATGGAGACGTGAGAGGAGGATGGAGTGGTTGATAGTGTTGTAGGTGGCGCTGCAGTCAAGGAGGGTGAGGATGGTGAGGAAGTCAGAGTCAGCAGAGAGAAGTATGTCATTGGTGATGTTTAGTAGGGCGGTTTCTGAATCTTTCTCTTGAAACCTATAGATACTTTGGTTTAGTGGGAATCAGGGTAGTGGAGGATGAGGAGGAAAGAAGCTTCTCCATAGTCTGGTGGTTCGGCAGCTGATACTTCTCTATCTCTTGGCTGGGCGGGTTTTGTCTTTAATAATATCCGTTGAGCTCTTTGCAGGCTCCTCTTGTCACCAATATCTCTGATTCTCAGTAGATGAGTACTTTGAATCCCCCGCTGTAGAGCCCTCCTGTCCTGAGCCGGGGAAAAAACAAACCAGTTTGTAATGTTTGCAGTCAGTCATTTTTGCATCTCTGTGAAAAGTTGACAAGAACTTTGAATGGGTAATTTTGGCTTCTTAAATTTCCTTAAGAAATACTTTCCTTTCCAGGATAGAGATGTGTGATGTTCTCTGTGATGAAGGAACCTAAAACCACAGCTCCTCTGATACACCAATGATCAGATCCTCGACTTTCTCTCTGAGCATCGCTCTGCAAGATTGTTGATAACATCCCAAGTGGAATTCTCATCATTTGTAATCTGGACGATGATGGTGGCGTCATCAGCAAACTTCACATCTGAGTTCTCCATGTCCATTGCATAGTACCCCTTTCATGGCGGAGATTGTGGGAGAGTGGAGACGGCATCTTCTGATGTCTCCGTATGCAAACTGGTGATTGTCCAGGATGGCTATGATGTTGTTTTTGAGATGCCAGAGAACCTGTTTCTCAAATCACTTGATCAGAACGCCACACAGCGGCAGTCATTTAGACTGCTGCCAGTTTGTGATGCTGCATGTAGACCTTGTAAGCCAGGGTGTGCACTGTCAAGCCATTCTTGTTGGAGAGTCGCTCTAGACTGCATGTCCAAGAGTTTATGAGTCGGAGTTCAGGTGTGAACCAGGGGGCAGTGTGGGGGAAAGAGAGTTGTTGTAGAGGTTGACCAGGTCGTGGGGGAGGGGCTAAACGAGGCCTGGAGGGTGGAGAGTTGTTCAGTGGGACAGGCTGACAGGGATGAGGGGCAGACGGACTTGATATATTACGGAGGTCTGTTTGGGTTCTGGGATGTCAATGTCCATGATAATGGCTAGGAGGTGAGGTCAGAGCCAGAGAGGTGGTTGATGGTGAGTCCTGTGGAGCAGATGTCTGCTGAATAAGTTTGGTCTGAGTGGGTGATGGTTGAGTAACTGTTTCGATTCATGATGCTCGGGCTCTGCTATTGCTTGTGTGTCTGTGTTGAGCGATAGAGGGCGATAGCTTGATCGTGAGGTTGGGTCTTTATTGGGTTTCAGGAAAAGAGAGATTGTAGCAGTGTTCATGTCCATTGGAAATTTGGATTTATGTTTAATATCAGCTATTAATCTGTAGAAAACAAAGGCTAGAGATTTCAAAAAAGTCATTAAGTTTGAATATTTCCGTAAACTCCTTACATGACTAATCGATTTTAAAGTTTCACTCAAACCGTCATAAGTAGCCTTTATGCTTCGTTCACACCAAAAGAGTTGCAAATTATTCGCAAGAGTAGATTACATGTAAAGTCAATGCACAGACGCCAAGGGTTGCGAAAAAGTGAATTTGCTGCTGCCCTTTTCCGCTATTTCAACTCAGGGTCCGGCTGCCGACTCTGCTGAGACTCGGCATGGACGGCCCGGGCCGAATACACTGCCGTCAGGGGCCGTAATCGAAACTAAGCGGGGCCAGCATCGGCCCGAAGCCGGCATGCCAGAAGAAACACGTCGGCCCGGGTCCGGCTGAATGAATTGTTATTATATAACAATACGATAAAATAAGACACGTAGAGCAAAATGTTTCAGTAAATTTGTATTAACTGAATGCACACAGGGTCAAATTAAATTAAATAAAAAATAGAACTCTAACTGAACACAAAAAGACTACCGTCACTCCGGCATCATGGCTTCACGTCCAAAAATAAAAAATCCGGAGGTTGCAGCCTGGTAGAAACAGAGACAAACAACTGTTGTGAGATCTCACAATTTACAAAACATAAATGGTAAATCTATCAATAGTATTGCAAACCGTTCTCACTCCTTATGTATTGAATATTGTGTCTGTATATAATGTAATAATATCTGACACCGTCCACGTCTGATAGATCGTAACTATACATTTTGATTTCAGGAGATAAAACATTGCAATACAATTTCGCCACATGTGCATTACATTAATGTTAAAGTTACTCCAACCCTGCTTGCCTTTGTAAACCAGCTGGCTGGTTAAAACAGTTATAGCTGCAGTGGAGGCGTTGTTACACATGTCTGTGCTCAAACATCATGGCTTATAAATACAAAAGTGTTCTTTCATTACAGACTAGTCCAGGCCTGGCCAACCCGCGGCTCCCGAGCCGCATGCCGCTCTTTGCCTGGTTTCATGCGGGTCTTGCGTTCATATCGAATTTTTTTTTTTTTTTTACTTTTTATTGATTTTGCAAATACTTTAGACCACTGGTGTCAAACTCAAGGCGCGACGGCTTGAAAGCCATGAAATGGCGGACCCGTTTTCAGTCCGTCAGTACGGTCATTTTACATGAAAAATAAAAAATCCTGTGCTTTTACTTTGAAGGGATTTTTTAATGCGGCAGAGTGCAATTTATTCAATTTCAGTCATATTGATGTAATGTGCTGTAACTCTGTTACGTTGGTCATTCTGGTCACATGACATCTATTGCTTCTGTCCATCCTGATAGAGGGATCCTCCTCTGTTGCTCTCCTGAAGGTTCTTCCTGTTTTCCCTGTGAAATGGTTTTTTAGACCACATGCATGTTCTTATTAGACTTATGTCCTTCTCAACGGTGACAAAAAAGCTTTGAACAAAGTTAATATAATAACGTGTGTTTAATCTTTGTCTGTGTTATTTTCATCTGTTACGGGGGGAGGGGTGGGCACCCCTGGACTAATCAGCTAACAGCATTATTCGGATTAGTCAGGACACGTTTTCTAGCTAACGTGCTGAACTCCCCTGACAAGGTTAGCTAGCTTAAGCGCGGTTAGCATTGAATATACACGGGCCATGTGGAGGAATTGAGCAAAAAAAACGAGTAATATATATCTAAATGTGTTAAATAGACATATCGATATTTCATATTTATTTATGGCCTGTTGCCTTTACAACTATTATTTAAAAAACCTGTTTCAGTGCTGATTGCCGTAAACCCGGCTGCCATGTCTCAGCCAGGATAGGCCCGTTTCTATGAAGCCAGATATGGCCCAGAATCGGGGTTATTTCAATGGTGGATGGCGTAAATGGTAACGGCTTTCAGTGAGAACGCAGAATTACAACGGCGGATTTCAGTCAAAAACACATCCCTGTAACCGTACGGGCCCGTGGGAGTCGAATGAATCTAGATCATTTTCTGACCATTATTAGTGTCTCCATTGTTATTTGGGGGGGCGTTCCGAGATCCTCCTCATTGGTCCTCAGACTCTGAAAGCGTGGCAGACGGCACATGTGGAAGGAGGAGGCAGCCATTTTGATATACAGCTTGTCATGGTGCGAGCGAGAATCATCTCAGAAGGCCATTCCTGAACCAAATGAGGAGGAGGAGGAGGAGGAGGAGGTTATGTCACTCTTACCTGTCTTAAAAACTTGAGATTCCTGTAAATGCTTGTGTTTATTGTGATTATTGTTGCAGATTTACATACTTTAGGTCGTAATCTTTCTAAAGATGTGAAGTATTAGTCTCTGGGTTGATCTGAAGACACAGAACAATACAATTGAAAAAACTCGGGGAGCAATCAAGGAGTTATTTTTGGGGAATCATGACTTTTGATCATATTTATGCTGAAAATGCTTCTTTTTTTTTTAAGGCAAGGAGTCGTGGATTCGTCAGAGATCAGGGACAATAGGGTCTGGTATTCATATCGTGGTCATGAGCTGTAGAACTCGGGTTGAACCGCTCATGTTTGGCATGAGGTGCATTGTGGAGTTCTCATTAATGGTCTGTAAATGTACGTGCATTGGCTTGGTCTTCATTAGGTTGAGGTAAATCAATATCTTCTTGGGTTGGTTCATGTTCTGATGAGTATAAACTGGTGTAAAAGTCTCAGAAGGTCTTATTTATCTCTTCAGGTGATGATCTTCACTATCGTTCAAATAGTTCTTTTCTTCGTTTCGCTTGATTTGGTTGGCCAGATAAATATTACTATATTCAAAATGTTCGTGTCTGTTTGAGGAGTTTTCATTCAATTTGTATTTCCATAATTCATTTTGACTTCGTGCTGTTGGGTTATGTGCGTTAATGTTCTCTTGGTCCTGTTCTTTCCTTCTCTTCTATGTGGAATATGAGCGGTCATGTGTATGACATTTCTATTGCTGGTGCAAAACCAGAAGAATATAAACATCAGGGGGAGAACCTCATTACACAGAAACGCTCCCGGTCCATCTGTTGCTGAGGAAGTGGTGTGTAACAGCTGTGAGAGAATGAGAGAACCAACGCTGTGGTCACATGAACCAACGCTGTCACTGAGGAAGTGTGTCAGTGTGTTACTGTAGAACATGAAGGGGCCCAATGTGTGCCGCACATCCTGCTAGAGCTGTCAACACCCATCAGCTAGAAATAGACAAAAGAAATATGTCATAGTGAATGTGTACATTATCTTTTATAAAAAGGCACAGTACATCATTTTCATTTATTCATCTGTTCAGAAGCAGAGAGAAAAAAAATAACAATTCTAGCTAAAGGAGTATTTGGAGTCACATGCGAGTAGTTTAAACGTGGAGACATCCTGTGGTTTTCTGAAGCTGTAAACTACCAAACATCCAGTGGCACTTGGACCGGCGTTTGAGTTCAGCTTCCAGAACCGCTTTGGCAACAGACCGACTCTTCATGTGAGCTCAGCGCCTTCAGTCAGCTCACACCCAGACCCAGGGGGAAGAACAACGGCATGGGAACAACTGGAGTCCAAAACCAATGAGAGAGAGAGAGAGAGAGAGAGAGAGAGAGAGAGAGAGAGAGAGAGAGAGAGAGAGAGAGAGAGAGAGAGAGAGAGAGAGAGAGAGAGAGAGATAGATAGATAGATAGATAGATAGATAGATAGATAGATAGATAGATAGATAGATATAAAAAAACATGGAAACAGTTCAGGCAGTTTATTATGAGTGCAACAATTATCAAATTCATTTCACATAAGGCAAGGTATCGTATGTTTTAAAGCAAAGCAGCTGAGTGCCATTCAGCTCATTATCAAAATATTGCTTCATCCGTCAAATAAAAATATTCTCAGTTGACTCGCTGGTCGACTGTTGAGCTCCTTAGAAAATCTGGAGTCTGTCCTGTGAAATGAAGGGAACCGTTGGGAATGTTGACAGGAACCGGTCCGCGGGTCGGAGTCTCACGGCTCGTCGTCAGAGTCCTGCGTCCCGCTCAGGTGAGTCTCCTGCACCTCCAGCTCCTCAGCACTCACCATGGCAGGGCTGATGGCGGCGAATCTGGTGCCGTGGAACTGCCGCAAGTGAATCTGTGTGTAGAGATAAGCAGCATAGAAAAGAAACTTCAATACGAGTCAATAAACACTGGGAGTTGATGGTGGATCTCTGCATTATGCTATGAGGTCCATCATCATGCCGTCACGTCACACAGCGTCTGTGATGAGGAGCGATGGAGAGGAGAGCAGAACGCAGGGACAGAGGCTGCTGTCCTCTGGTGAGCCACGAGGTTCCACCTCAGGTTCTACTAAAGAACCTGAGGTGGAACCTGAGGCTCTACTAAAGAACCTGAGGTTCCAACCTGAGGTTCTACTAAAGAACCTGAGGTTCCACCTGAGGCTCTACTAAAGAACCTGAGGTTCCACCTGAGGCTCTACTAAAGAACCTGAGGCTCTGCTAAAGAACCTGAGGTTCCACCTGAGGCTCTACTAAAGAACCTGAGGGTCCAACATGAGGCTCTACTAAAGAACCTGAGGCTCTGCTAAAGAACCTGAGGTTCCAACCTGAGGCTCTACTAAAGAACCTGAGGCTCTACTAAAGAACCTGAGGTTCCAACATGAGGCTCTACTAAAGAACCTGAGGTTCTACTAAAGAACCTGAGGTTCCACCTGAGGCTCTACTAAAGAACCTGAGGTTCCACCTCAGGTTCTGCTAAAGAACCTGAGGCTCTACTAAAGAACCTGAGGTTCCACCTGAGGCTCTACTAAAGAACCTGAGGTTCCACCTGAGGCTCTACTAAAGAAACTGAGGTTCCAACATGAGGCTCTACTAAAGAACCTGAGGTTCTACTAAAGAACCTGAGGTTCCACCTGAGGTTCTACTAAAGAACCTGAGGTTCCACCTGAGGCTCTACTAAAGAACCTGAGGTTCCAACCTGAGGCTCTACTAAAGAACCTGAGGTTCCACCTGAGGTTCCACCTGAGGTTCTACTAAAGAACCTGAGGTTCCACCTGAGGCTCTACTAAAGAACCTGAGGTTCCACCTGAGGTTCTACTAAAGAACCTGAGGTTCCACCTGAGGCTCTACTAAAGAACCTGAGGTTCCACCTGAGGCTCTACTAAAGAACCTGAGGTTCCAACCTGAGGCTCTACTAAAGAACCTGAGGTTCCAACCTGAGGCTCTACTAAAGAACCTGAGGTTCCACCTGAGGTTCTACTAAAGAACCTGAGGTTCCACCTGAGGCTCTACTAAAGAACCTGAGGTTCCAACCTGAGGCTCTACTAAAGAACCTGAGGTTCCAACCTGAGGCTCTACTAAAGAACCTGAGGTTCCACCTGAGGTTCTACTAAAGAACCTGAGGTTCCACCTGAGGCTCTACTAAAGAACCTGAGGTTCCACCTGAGGCTCTACTAAAGAACCTGAGGTTCCAACCTGAGGCTCTACTAAAGAACCTGAGGTTCCAACCTGAGGCTCTACTAAAGAACCTGAGGTTCAACCTGAGGCTCTACTAAAGAACCTGAGGTTCCACCTGAGGCTCTACTAAAGAACCTGAGGTTCCACCTGAGGCTCTACTAAAGAACCTGAGGTTCCAACCTGAGGCTCTACTAAAGAACCTGAGGTTCCAACCTGAGGCTCTACTAAAGAACCTGAGGTTCAACCTGAGGCTCTACTAAAGAACCTGAGGTTCCACCTGAGGCTCTACTAAAGAACCTGAGGTTCCACCTGAGGTTCTACTAAAGAACCTGAGGTTCCACCTGAGGCTCTACTAAAGAACCTGAGGTTCCAACCTGAGGCTCTACTAAAGAACCTGAGGTTCCAACCTGAGGCTCTACTAAAGAACCTGAGGTTCCACCTGAGGTTCTACTAAAGAACCTGAGGTTCCACCTGAGGCTCTACTAAAGAACCTGAGGTTCCACCTGAGGTTCTACTAAAGAACCTGAGGTTCCAACCTGAGGCTCTACTAAAGAACCGCCAGCTGCTGTGTTCCCTCTCACACATCCAATATGTGAGAGAACGGCAGAGAGGAACCGTGAGGCAGAGTGCTGCTACTTATTGTGACAATAAAGTCACACACACACACACACACACACACACACACACACACACACACACACACACACACACACACACACACACACACACACACACACACACACACACACACACACACACACACACACACACACACACCTGGATGTAGAGGTTGACCTCAGCGCTCCTGCACAGGTAGGGGAAGTTCCCCCCTGTCTTCAGGTGAGCGCGCCTGGCGTTGGGGTACAGCTTGTACATCTCCTCCTTGGCCTCCAGCGACAGCGCGCTCTGATCAAACACCTCAATGGCGGAGGGGAAACAGTCCGTCAGGTTATCGTAGCAGAAGTGGAGATGAGCGATGACGAGAGACGCTTTCACACTCACATCTATGATGGTCACAGCCACGTCTTTTATTTTGTGCGGCTCCACGTAGGAGTTCTGACAGTTGAGCGTTAGCCGCGATGCTAAATCACTTTGGTTCAGGCTCTCCAGCTGCAGAACATGGAGGGCAGAGGAGAACATTCAGACAGCAAGACATCGCACATCTGCACTGCAAGGAACAACGAATGATGCACATGATATCCAACTCTCTCACACACACACACACACACCCTGTCCACCATGAAGTCGATTGCATCTGCCATTTTAGGATCCACGGGCCCTTTAGCAAAGTTCCCCAGAACAATCTTCTTCAACATAAAAGCTGGCATCAACCAGAAGCTGAGGAGGAACACGGAGAGGAAACATTGATAATCAACGTGAACACGGAGCGGAGACATTAATAATCAGCGTGAACACGGAGCGGAGAGTGCGACGGGAGGAGGAACGCACCTGTTAGCGGTCCAGGTCTGATTGAAGATGGAGGTGTCGCTGAAGGAGTTGCACAGCATCAGTGAGTGCACTCGGGGAGACTTGTGTGTGCATTCTGCAAACTTCTGAGCCAAGAATCCACCCAGTGACGCTCCAAACAGATGCACCTGAGGGGAGACCATCACTAGATCAGGACACCTTTACAGCAGGACGGGTCCCTCATCTCCATGGCGACGTCGTTCCTCTCTGTTGGCCTGACATCATCTTCAGATGGTTTGGCTGGACCATGTTTCTGCTGCAGAGGCTGGCTGAACACAGCTCATTCATGGGATCTAATTACTGGTTATGATCCAAGATTATATAGGGAATTATCATTTTTACATCGTTATTCTCGTTATAGTAGAAAAACATTACTCAGAACATAAACCACAATATTTCAGATTACATGGGAGTTGGCCGTAAACAAAGGCTGCTCCTGCAGTGATGTGAGAGCAGCTGGAGCCATGGTGGGATTTGGATTCATTGTACTAGTTGTGACATTTCAAACGATAGTGCAAAATGATGGTGGTCAGCTCAATAGAACGACAGGCTAAAGAAACCGCTGCATTCTGGTGTGAAGCAACGGGAACAGACTCACTTTATCCAGCTGCAGGTGATCCAGAAGCTTCCTGAAGCCGTCACAGAACTCCATGAGGTCCCAGTACACCGGGTACTGCAGCTGGAAAGCACAGACGCCAAAGTTACACACAGGCAGACTCATCCTATAATAAGTGTTGGTATGGTAATTAATTAGACGATTAATCAGTTGGTCCATCGACAGAAACTTCAAGAGTTTTTCTCTGTTTTCTGTCAGTGAAGAGAACAAGACTTTTGAATAAACACAAGACGGATATGTTTCACTGTTTTAAACATTATATAAACCAAACATAATAAGAATAAGATTAAGGGAGAACACAATCAGCAGATGAATCCATAATGAGATGTGAAGCTGCAGAGCTCACCGAGATGACCCGGTACCCCCATCCCGTCAGAGCCAGCACCTGCTGGAAGAACACCTCCGCGGTCCCGCTGACGGGGGGGAAGAAGATGATGGGGCAGCGGATGCTCTTCGGCCCGGCGTCGTACAGCGACCACACCTTGCTGTCATCGTCGTCCACAATAATCTGGGAAGAAGAAAACCTCAAGGTTTATGACAAAGGAGTTCAGGACATATGGAGGAAATATGGAACTATTCGACTTGAAGACTAAAAGATGGAGACGGAATACAAGGAGTTCTTTATTCTGGGATGGAGACTGGGGATCACGATATGAATATAGTTTTGATATTGAGAGAAGATATCACAGGATATTTCTAAGAGGCCTGATGAACTAAAATATGTATCATCATCATCATTAACTAACTATCTTATTGACTTTTATTAATCATCCATAGTGGTTATTTGCATAACAACATGAATACTCTTTTCTGAATGGATCTTGAACGCACCACCATGCAGCTACTTGGGACCTGCTAACAGCTGTTAGCCGCCAACGCTACTGGCTTCCAACAGATGTGTTAGCAATATAAGAGCATCAATGGTTCAACGGGGTCATTCATCTGTGGTTCACATGATTACAATACATTACATTTAGCTGAGGCTTTTATCCAAATAGACTCACAATAAGTGCATCAACCATGAGGACAAACTCAGAACAACAAGAATCAAGAAAAGACAATTTCTTCAATAAAGTTAAACTACAAAGTGCTATCAGTAAGAGACATTTAAGTGCTACTAAGGTGCTACCTTCCTTATTCAAGAAAAATTCGAAAAATATGTGTTTTTAGTTTGCGACGGAAGATGTAGAGACTTTCTGCATGCTGCCGATTGAAAGCCTTTTTTGGTGGATACAAGGCTTCCCTGTGCAGTCTTCTGTTCCCACGGCTTCAGGTGAGGCACACAACTAATCATCTAGTGGCTGCAGTATCACCATGGAGAAAACATGAAACTACATGTCATTAATGAGCATGTTCACTGATATAGATATATTTATCTCATGAGCCTTCTATTGCTTCTCTTTATATTGTCTCAGTATTGTCACAGATCCACTTGGTGGTTCAGAAATCTTCAGCCAAAACAAAATCACAGTGTGACTCATGAAACTGACTCAACAGTCACGCTGAAATATTAAAAAGAACAGTTCATGAGGGTTCAGTAGTTTTGTTGTTTCTCTTGATGTGTTTCATTGAAAATATATTCTCAAGTTTATCTGAAGGCATTTAGAGAACTTTAAAAAGGTACAATCTGTTTAGTGGAGCCTGTTGTGGCTGATACAGATATTCAAGAGTTATAGAAAGTCTGGTAATAATATATCTAAGCCAATGACACAAATGATAAGGCTTATTTTTCTATAATAATTGTGACCCAGAAGAAGATGTTCACGCTGGTGGGAAGCATTTTAAATCTCCAGTATATTCAATAATACAAGTAATAATAATAATACATTGTATTAGTATAGCGCTTTAAAAGGGTACTCAAGGCACTTCACATGGTAAAGACAAACAATAGAAGCAGCAATAACACAAGAAAGAATGGTTTTGGTGAATGTGCCGTACAGGAAGTGCTGCAGTGGTCCAGTCGAGGTGATGAAGACGAGGATGAGCGTTTTAGCGGCTGAAGGGGAGAGGGAGGCACTTAGACGGCCGATGTTTTAAAGATGAAAGAAGACGTTTTTGTGCTTGACGTGGCGTTCAAAGTAGAGCGTTGGTGGAGGAGATGTAGAGCTGTGTGTTGGTGGTGGAGATGTAGAGCTGTGTGTGTTGGTGGAGATGTAGAGCTGTGTGTTGGCGGTGGAGATGTAAAGCTGTGTGTGTTGGTGGAGATGTAGAGCTGTGTGTGTTGGTGGAGATGTAGAGCTGTGTGTGTTGGTGGAGATGTAGAGCTGTGTGTGTTGGTGGAGATGTAGAGCTGTGTGTGTTGGTGGAGATGTAGAGCTGTGTGTGTTGGTGGAGATGTAGAGCTGTGTGTGTTGGCAGTGGAGATGTAGAGCTGTGTGTGTTGGCAGTGGAGATGTAGAGCTGTGTGTTGGCAGTGGAGATGTAGAGCTGTGTGTTGGCGGTGGAGATGTAGAGCTGTGTGTTGGTGGTGGAGATGTAGAGCTGTGTGTTGGTGGTGGAGATGTAGAGCTGTGTGTTGGTGGTGGAGATGTAGAGCTGTGTGTTGGTGGTGGAGATGTAGAGCTGTGTGTTGGTGGTGGAGATGTAGAGCTGTGTGTGTTGGTGAAGATGTAGAGCTGTGTGTTGGTGGTGGAGATGTAGAGCTGTGTGTTGGTGGTGGAGATGTAGAGCTGTGTGTTGGTGGTGGAGATGTAGAGCTGTGTGTGTTGGTGGAGATGTAGAGCTGTGTGTGTTGGTGGAGATGTAGAGCTGTGTGTTGGTGGTGGAGATGTAGAGCTGTGTGTTGGTGGTGGAGATGTAGAGCTGTGTGTTGGTGGTGGAGATGTAGAGCTGTGTGTGTTGGTGGAGATGTAGAGCTGTGTGTGATGGTGGAGATGTAGAGCTGTGTGTGTGTTGGTGGAGATGTAGAGCTGTGTGTGTTGGTGGAGATGTAGAGATGTGTGTGATGGTGGAGATGTAGAGCTGTGTGTGTGTTGGTGGAGATGTAGAGCTGTGTGTGTTGGTGGAGATGTAGAGATGTGTGTGATGGTGGAGATGTAGAGCTGTGTGTGTGTTGGGGGAGATGTAGAGCTGTGTGTGTTGGTGGAGATTTAGAGCTGTGTGTGTTGGTGGAGATTTAGAGCTGTGTGTGTTGGTGGAGATTTAGAGCTGTGTGTGTTGGTGGAGATGTAGAGCTGTGTGTGTGTTGGTGGAGATGTAGAGCTGTGTATGTTGGTGGAGATGTAGAGCTGTGTGTGTTGGTGGAGATGTAGAGCTGTGTGTGTTGGTGGAGATGTAGAGCTGTGTGTGTGTGTGTTGGTGGAGATATAGAGCTGTGTGTTGGTGGTGGAGATGTAGAGCTGTGTGTGTTGGTGGTGGAGATGTAGAGCTGTGAGTGTTGGTGGTGGAGATGTAGAGCTGTGTGTGTTGGTGGAGATGTAGAGCTGTGTGTGTTGGTGGAGCTGTAGAGCTGTGTGTGGTGGTGGAGGTCTAGAACTGTGTTGGTGGAGATGTAGAGCTGTGTGTGTTGGTGGAGCTGTAGAGCTGTGTGTTGGTGGAGCTGTAGAGCTGTGTGTTGGTGGAGCTGTAGAGCTGTGTGTTGGTGGAGATGTAGAACTGTGTGTTGGTGGAGATGTAGAACTGTGTGTTGGTGGAGATGTAGAGCTGTGTGTTGGTGGAGCTGTAGAGCTGTGTGTGTTGGTGGAGATGTAGAACTGTGTGTTGGTGGAGATGTAGAGCTGTGTGTGTTGGTGGAGATGTAGAGCTGTGTGTTGGTGGAGATGTAGAACTGTGTGTTGGTGGAGATGTAGAACTGTGTGTTGGTGGAGATGTAGAACTGTGTGTTGGTGGTGGAGATGTAAAGTTGTGTGTTGGTGGTGGAGATGTAGAGTTGTGTGTGTTGGTGGAGATGTAGAGCTGTGTGTTGGTGGAGATGTAGAACTGTGTGTTGGTGGTGGAGATGTAGAGTTGTGTGTTGGTGGTGGAGATGTAGAGTTGTGTGTTGGTGGTGGAGATGTAGAGTTGTGTGTGTTGGTGGAGATGTAGAGCTGTGTGTTGGTGGAGATGTAGAACTGTGTGTTGGTGGTGGAGATGTAGAGTTGTGTGTTGGTGGTGGAGATGTAGAGTTGTGTGTTGGTGGTGGAGATGTAGAGTTGTGTGTTGGTGGTGGAGATGTAGAGTTGTGTGTGTTGGTGGAGATGTAGAGCTGTGTGTGTTGGTGGAGATGTAGAGCTGTGTGTGGTAGTGGAGCTGTAGAGTTGTGTGTGTTGGTGGAGCTGTAGAGCTGTGTGTGGTGGTGGAGGTGTAGAACTGTGTGTTGGTGGAGATGTAGAACTGTGTGTTGGTGGAGATGTAGAGCTGTGTGTGTTGGTGGAGATGTAGAGCTGTGTGTTGGTGGAGCTGTAGAGCTGTGTGTTGGTGGAGCTGTAGAGCTGTGTGTGTTGGTGGAGATGTAGAACTGTGTGTTGGTGGAGATGTAGAGCTGTGTGTGTTGGTGGAGATGTAGAGCTGTGTGTTGGTGGAGATGTAGAACTGTGTGTTGGTGGAGATGTAGAACTGTGTGTTGGTGGAGATGTAGAACTGTGTGTTGGTGGTGGAGATGTAAAGTTGTGTGTTGGTGGTGGAGATGTAGAGTTGTGTGTGTTGGTGGAGATGTAGAACTGTGTGTTGGTGGAGATGTAGAACTGTGTGTTGGTGGTGGAGATGTAAAGTTGTGTGTTGGTGGTGGAGATGTAGAGCTGTGTGTTGGTGGAGATGTAGAACTGTGTGTTGGTGGTGGAGATGTAGAGTTGTGTGTTGGTGGTGGAGATGTAGAGTTGTGTGTGTTGGTGGAGATGTAGAGCTGTGTGTGTTGGTGGAGATGTAGAGCTGTGTGTGGTGGTGGAGCTGTAGAGCTGTGTGTGGTGGTGGAGGTGTAGAACTGTGTGTTGGTGGAGATGTAGAACTGTGTGTTGGTGGAGATGTAGAGCTGTGTGTTGGTGGTGGAGATGTAGAGCTGTGTGTTGGTGGAGATGTAGAGCTGTGTGTGGTGGTGGAGGTGTAGAGTTGTGTGTGTTGGTGGAGCTGTAGAGCTGTGTGTTGGTGGAGATGTAGAGCTGTGTGTTGGTGGAGATGTAGAGCTGTGTGTGTTGGTGGAGATGTAGAGCTGTGTGTTGGTGGAGATGTAGAGCTGTGTGTTGGTGGAGATGTAGAGTTGTGTGTGTTGGTGGAGATGTAGAGCTGTGTGTGTTGGTGGAGATGTAGAGCTGTGTGTTGGTGGAGATGTAGAACTGTGTGTTGGTGGAGATGTAGAACTGTGTGTTGGTGGAGATGTAGAGCTGTGTGTTGGTGGTGGAGATGTAGAGCTGTGTGTTGGTGGAGATGTAGAGCTGTGTTGTGTTAGTGGGCGAGCTGTACCCAGCATGCAGTTCAGCTGTGTCATTTTATAAATGTACAATTATTAGTGTTACAAATTGTTTGTGTGTCACAAACTGTTGTGTCGTGATGTTTTGCCTGTTCAAAAGCGTTAGTTGTGGGTTATTAAATGTTGTTATAAAGTTATAACTATGACTAAAGTTACAACATGACTAAAGTCATAACCATGACACGTAGCTACGACCCCTGCGCCCTCATCGGTGAACACAAAATGTTGCTGCCTGCCGAAGAACAGTTGTTACGGCTATGACGGTATATGAAAAATTCAAACTGGTATACACAGCCCTACTACATGTGTTTTATATTGTATATTATTTTTGGTCTGTGTTTTATATTGCAATCCCTTTATGACCTAATTATTTTAAATGGTTTCAGGAGGGAAGCACTTTGTAATTGTGTGTACATACATAAAAGTACATAAAGACAACATAAAGCTTCATCTCCTTACAAACAGGAGGCCAGTAGTCACCAGCTCCTTTAGTGCAGCAGCTTTGCCATCAGCTGATCTATTGTGTTTAAATCTGCTCCATTTCAGAGCAGCTCACTTTGGAGGATTTTCATTTTTGCTCAGAAGGTTGAATTCTTGAGATTGAGATCCT
>NC_136592.1:1012500-1140000 GCF_910589615.1 Taurulus bubalis
ACACACTACAGACCAACATTCAGGACACACTACAGACCAACATTCAGGACACACCACAGACCAACATCAGGATACACTACAGACCAACAGTCAGGACACACTACAGACCAACATTCAGGATACACTACAGACCAACAGTCAGGACACACTACAGACCAACATCAGGACACACCACAGACCAACATCAGGACACACTACAGACCAACAGTCAGGACACACTACAGACCAACATCAGGACACACCACAGACCAACATCAGGACACACTACAGACCAACAGTCAGGACACACTACAGACCAACATTCAGGACACACCACAGACCAACATCAGGACACACTACAGACCAACAGTCAGGACACACCACAGACCAACATCAGGACACACCACAGACCAACATCAGGACACACTACAGACCAACAGTCAGGACACACTACAGACCAACATTCAGGACACACCACAGACCAACATCAGGATACACTACAGACCAACAGTCAGGACACACCACAGACCAACATCAGGATACACTACAGACCAACAGTCAGGACACACTACAGACCAACATTCAGGATACACTACAGACCAACAGTCAGGACACACCACAGACCAACATCAGGACACACCACAGACCAACATCAGGACACACTACAGACCAACAGTCAGGACACACTACAGACCAACATTCAGGACACACCACAGACCAACATCAGGATACACTACAGACCAACAGTCAGGACACACCACAGACCAACATCAGGATACACTACAGACCAACAGTCAGGACACACTACAGACCAACATTCAGGATACACTACAGACCAACAGTCAGGACACACTACAGACCAACATCAGGACACACCACAGACCAACATCAGGACACACTACAGACCAACAGTCAGGACACACTACAGACCAACATCAGGACACACCACAGACCAACATCAGGACACACTACAGACCAACAGTCAGGACACACTACAGACCAACAGTCAGGACACACTACAGACCAACATCAGAACACACCACAGACCAACATCAGGACACACTACAGACCAACAGTCAGGACACACTACAGACCAACATCAGAACACACCACAGACCAACATCAGGATACACTACAGACCAACATCAGGATACACTACAGACCAACATCAGGATACACTACAGACCAACATTCAGGATACACTACAGACCAACAGTCAGGACACACCACAGACCAACATCAGGATACACTACAGACCAACAGTCAGGACACACTACAGACCAACATTCAGGATACACTACAGACCAACAGTCAGGACACACTACAGACCAACATCAGGACACACCACAGACCAACATCAGGACACACTACAGACCAACAGTCAGGACACACTACAGACCAACATCAGGACACACCACAGACCAACATCAGGACACACTACAGACCAACATCAGGACACAAACAGTCAGGACACACTACAGACCAACAGTCAGGACACACTACAGACCAACAGTCAGGACACACTACAGACCAACATCAGAACACACCACAGACCAACATCAGGACACGCTACAGACCAACAGTCAGGACACACTACAGACCAACATCAGAACACACCACAGACCAACATCAGGATACACTACAGACCAACATCAGGATACACTACAGACCAACATTCAGGACACACTACAGACCAACATTCAGGACACACTACAGACCAACATTCAGGACACACTACAAACCAACAGTCAGGACACACTACAGACCAACATTCAGGACACACTACAGACCAACAGTCAGGACACACTACAGACCAACATTCAGGACACACTACAAACCAACAGTCAGGACACACTACAGACCAACATCAGGATACACTACAGACCAACATTCAGGACACACTACAGACCAACATTCAGGACACACTACAGACCAACATTCAGGACACACTACAGACCAACATTCAGGACACACTACAAACCAACAGTCAGGATACACTACAGACCAACATCAGGATACACTACAGACCAACATTCAGGACACACTACAGACCAACATTCAGGACACACTACAGACCAACATTCAGGACACACTACAGACCAACATTCAGGACACACTACAAACCAACAGTCAGAACACACTACAGACCAACATTCAGGACACACCACAGACCAACATCAGGACACACTACAGACCAACATTCAGGACACACTACAGACCAACATCAGGACACACTACAGACCAACATTCAGGACACACTACAGACCAACATCAGGACACACTACAGACCAACATCAGGACACACTACAGACCAACATCAGGACACAGCGGCTAACAGCTCAGAAGCGGCCGTGAACGCACCACAGTGCATAACGCTGCTAGCGGAGCAGCTAGCGGGCTGTGAGCATTTGTCAAGATAACAATCAACGTGAGTGTGTGTCCGTTTGACTAATGACCGAAGTAACGTCATGCACTGCGTCACGGGGACCGCTGGGTGCTGTTACCGTGTTCGTGTGTCCGTCACCGTGTCCGAGGGATTTTATCCATATCTAGGTAGCATTTCCTCCGGCTGCGTGCTGGTCATATGACTCCAGCTACACTTCCGCAAAGCTTCTGCCACCGCCCACCGCCTCCGCGCGCACACACACACGCACACACACGCGCGCGCACGCACACACACGCACACACGCACGCACACACACACACACACGATGACTTCGACGTCATCATGTCCACATGGTAACGAGTTTCTGAAGCCTGCATAGAATTGGAAGCTATGTTGTGGAGCTGCTAAGTGAAGGCTATGAGTTCCTTTAAGGTCTCTAGGAAGCATGTTTCAGTGTATGCGTCTGGGGCTCTTATTGTGAAGGCTATGAGTTCCTTAAGGTCTCTAGGAAGCATGTTTCAGTGTATGCGTCTGGGGCTCTTATTGTGAAGGCTATGAGTTCCTTAAGGTCTCTAGGAAGAATGTTTCAGTGTATGCGTCTGGGGCTCTTATTGTGAAGGCTATGAGTTCCTTAAGGTCTCTAGGAAGCATGTTCCAGTGTATGCGTCTGGGGCTCTTATTGTGAAGGCTATAAAGCTTGTTGTTGACACTTTATATTCCAGTCAGACTCTGTTGTGAGCTGAAGTACATGAAGAACTGCTGACACAAAGCTCATTCAAAGGTTTTATTGAAGCAAAAGAAGCATCATCACAATGAAAAAACACACCAATAAAACACCTACACTCAGAATTATGATGTAAAAATACAGAAGAATGTTCTTCATGATCAAAAGTAAAAGCCCTCATAATGCAGAATAAACTCTTTTAGAGACTATAATATAATAAACATCATGTTATTGGATCTTTATTACTCTCTGAAAGCAAAGTTCAGTTCATCTTGACCCAGTCTAATCAGCGCCATCCGAGTGGGCCAATAACCGGTGGATCTGGGTATTGTTTTGGGGTCTTTCCCTTTAGTTTTCTCTGTGCTCTCAGTCTTGCTCTCAGGGCCGCAGCCAGACAACAGCTCCAGACAGCATGAGGTGGGTCTGGAGGGGAGGAGGACACTGTGAGGAGCAGGGGAAAGGAAAACATTTGAGTAATAATTGTTGATGTATAAAACTCATGTTGAACTATTTTTCAGGGTCAGATCTCCGAACCATCTGTGGTGACGAGATCTGTCCATTCAATTGAACTATTCCAAGTTTCTGTTTAATAAATGCTTTCCTTTCATAAAGGTTCCCTTTCAGAGGGTTCTACCTAGAACAAAGCATCAAGAGTTTTACCCAGAACCACATGAGAAGGTTCCACCCAAAGGTTCTAATGAGAACCCTCATATGGTGGAACGCTTTCACCCAAAGTCTTCTCTGGAGGTTCTATGCAGAACATTTCCACCTTCTAAGGGTGCAACTAAGATCCACTAGGAAGCCAGGGTTCTATGTAGAACTCATGGGTTCCTCATGAGGTTCATAAAGAACCGGGGTTCACAAATACCCTACCAAGGTTCTATAGGTCACACTGGCCAAGCAGAGATTACATGAGAGTAACCTTTCAGATAGAGGTTCTCTTCTCAAGGTGGATGTCTATCTTTAAGAGCCCTAAACCTGAGCGTTTATGACCCTTTATAAGAAGAAACAACACCAGAATAGAAGATAAAAAGACAGATGTGTGAGGAACCGTTCAGTTCCTTATTCACTAGGATCTAAGTTGTGTCTTTTCTATCAAGAGCAGAGCAGCAGTTCCGTATCAACACTGATGTTGTTGGTTCTGCTCCCTCGTTGAGGACGTAACCACAGACAAAGCCCTATGGGCTCTACGTTCCTCTATGCATTGGTATGGAGGGATGTCAGCTGGTGAAGCTAACGTGTACAGAGCTTATGGACTCTAGTTCATGAACACAACCGTATGTGGCTCTGATAGAGACGAGCATATGCATCCTGGAACATTACTTTATGATATTCATAGGGCCCTATGATTCACACTTACATATTCTAGTTCACTGTTCTCAATCTGGTGTGTTTTAATCACCTTAGTAACATTATAATACGTAGTAGTCTACCTCACATGTATCACCTGCTGGTTCTGTTGTTAATGGGAGGAAGACGTACCTGCTTCATCACCACAGGGTCATTCAGGTCCAGAGAGGAGCTTTTCTGCAGCCGCACTTTCATCAACAGGAACAACGTCTGAAACACAAACAACCTTCATCAGTCACAACATGTCTGCTGATAATAATCAACATCCTGGAATGTTTAACACTTTGAATCATAAAAGAGAAAAGTATGGTCATTTTTCATCATTTCTATCTACTTGTGATGTGTTGGGGTAGGTTGGGCAGTTGATCTGCATATTCAATGTGTTTTATATCCATAACTTTATATTTATAGATTGTGTTTTGATCTACTTTTAAGTCCTCATTTAAGTCCTGAGTGAATGATAGCTCACCACTGTAGCAGATGAGCGCTGACAGGATGTCACACTTCAGTCTCTCCCATTGTCCATTGGCACTAAAATCTGCTGCCACACAATCATCAGTGGGACCACGAGAGTCCAGAGGTTTCCAGTTCCTAAATGAGGAGTAACTTCCATCAGACCACTTCCATTCATCTCTGTAGAGGCCGATCCAGACATAATCTCCTGAGGGCATCGCATTCTGTACCATCAGGTTCTCCTCCAGGTTCCTCACTATGGCCAGGTCTGTGTGGTGTTCTCTGCAGTACCTCTGGGCCTGAGTCCACGTCATCCTGGTGTAAATGAAGACAAATGTCTCTTTGGGGCCTGAAAGTAGAGCAGAGTGAAGTGCTGAGTAGAGGAGCCATAACTACATGATGCAGACCAGTTTATTGTTCTGAATGAATCTCAGCATGAAGGTGACACAGAGCTGTGTGAATATGAACATGCAGCGTCCATTGAGTCCCACTTTCATAAAGGCATCAGAGATATTTTACCTCCAACAGACATGAGGCTGTTATACATCGAGCTGACATCCTGGTCAAAGACCTCCCAGTACCCAATGTCACCTCGTTTGAGTGTGTCATTTTCTCCCTGGTTGGGTCTACACAGCTCCAGGTTGTCCTCATCTACCGCCCCCCTAAAGCCTCCACCACCTTCATGTCTGAGATATCTGAGCTTCTCACCTCTGTCTGCTCCATGTCTCCATCTACACTCCTGCTCGGTGACTTTAATATTCATGTGGACTCCACCAGCTGCTCGTTTGCCACCGAATTCCTGTCACTGTTGGACTGTTTCAACTTCACACAGCACGTTAAAAGTCCCACCCACACTAAAGGCCACACGCTAGATCTGGTGTGCTCCACTGGCACAACTCCCTCCCATCTGCAGTGCCTGAACCTCGCGGTTTCAGACCATCTCGCTGTTCTCTGCACTGTTCCTGTCACCCTGCCCAGGCAGCGCACAAAATGTACCATCCAGTACAGGAACATCAAGACAGTGAGTACACCAGCTCTGAACGACCTGATAGCGACCCATCTGGCCTCAGATCCACACGACAGCTCTGCTGATGGGCTGATTGCCCACTACAATGCCACTTTATCCGGCAGCCTTGACTCCCTTGCCCCCCTCAAAACCCGGACTGTCTCCTATACCCGTCCCGCCCCCTGGTTCACCACTGAACTCCGCACCCAGAAGTCCACTGGCCGTCAACTGGAGAGGCGCTACAAAAGATCTGGCCTCACTGTCCACCTTGAGGCTTATAAAGAGCATGTGAGGGCCTACAAAGTAGCTCTCTCCCAGGCCAAAACACTGTACTACTCCACCCTCATTACCAACCAACAAAACCACCCCAGACTGCTGTTCTCCACCATCAACCGGCTCCTTCGCCCCCTTAACTCCCCCCCTTCCCTCAGGTACCCCCGACCTCTGCACTAAGTTCCTGGACTTTTTTTTTATTTTTTATTTTTCCAGGACAAAGTCGAGTCCATCCATCAGCAGCTCCTGGTTCCTGCCCACCTCCCTCCACACACACCTCAGCCACTGGGCGTGGCTCCCTCGGATGTTCACCTGCCTCAGTGCTCCCTCTCCTTCTCCCCTGTATGTGCTCCTCAGGTTGCAAAGTTGGTCACTAAGGCCAAAGCCTCCACCTGTTCTCTGGACCCCATGCCCACAGCCTTGGTCAAGGCGTGCCTACCTGCCCTGTACCCCATTATGGTGACATCATCAACTCCTCCTTGGCATCTGGTCTTGTACCCGACAGCCTCAAGATGGCCTCAGTCACTCCCATCCTCAAAAATCCAGGTCTGGACCGGGATGACTGCAACAACTATCGACCGATCTCCAACCTCCCTTTCCTGAGCAAAATTCTGGAAAGAGCAGTGGCCGCCCAACTCCATCAATATATGGCCAACCATGAGCTCTACGAAACATTTCAATCTGGTTTCAGACCACATCACAGCACAGAGACCACCCTCATCAAAATCACAAATGACCTCCTCATCGCTGCAGATTCTGGTCACATCAGCATCCTCGTCCTCCTGGACCTCTCAGCTGCCTTCGACACAGTCTCCCACACCATCCTCCTCACCCGCCTATCTGACTACTTTGGTCTCACCGGTTCAGCTCTCTCCTGGTTTCAGTCCTACCTCACAAACAGAAAACAGTTTGTCACCATCAGAGACTCCAGTTCCACCCCGGACCTAGTCAACCATGGCGTACCTCAAGGCTCTGTGCTGGGACCCCTCCTCTTCACCATCTACATGCTTCCCCTTGGTCAGATCATCCGCCACCATGGTCTCAGCTTTCATTCTTATGCTGACGATACACAACTATATCTCAGCACCAAACCATCCACCCAGCTACCCCCACAGTCACTTGTAAACTGCCTACATGCAAAAAAAATCTGGATGTCATCAAACTTCCTAAAACTCAACAGCAACAAAACTGAGCTCATTGTTGTGGCTCCCAAGGCCCTGCTCCGGAAGGTTGGAGATCTCCACCTGGACGTTAACGGCTGTTCCTTCTCCCCATCCTTGGAAGTCCGCAACCTGGGTGTCATCCTGGACCCAACACTATCATTCCAATCTCATATCAGGTCCATTACCAAATCCGCTTTCTTCCACCTCAAAAACATCTCACGTCTCCGGCAATCACTCTCTGACTCTGTGGCAGAAACCCTTATCCACGCTTTCGTCACCTCCCGTTTGGACTACTGCAATGGAGTTCTGTCCGGGGTTCCCAGCAAAGCCCTGGACAGGCTCCAGTATGTGCAAAACTCGGCTGCCAGGGTTCTCACCCGCACCAAGCCCTGGCAGCACATCACCCCCACCCTCATCCACCTCCACTGGCTTCCGGTCAAGTCCCGCATCACCTACAAGATCCTCCTCCTCACCTACAAATCCCTCAATGCCCTGGCTCCTCAGTATCGATCTAACCTCCTCCACCCTTACACACAGTCCCGGAACCTTCGATCCTCAGGCACGGGTCAGCTCTCCATCCCTCACACAAAAATGCGAACTTTTGGGGACAGAGCCTTCAGTGTGACAGCCCCCACACTTTGGAACTCTCTCCCCATAGAGCTCCGCAACACACCATCTCTGGACACCTTCAAAAAACTCCTCAAAACTCACCTCTTCACCAAAGCCTATGTCCTCTAGCTACTGTTGCATTTGTTATGTTTATTTATGTCTTTGTTAAGCGTCCTTGGGTTTCATGAAAGGCGCTATATAAATCCTAGCTATTATTATTATTATTATTATGATACAAACCGGCTGAATAAACCCCCGCCCAACTTTAATATTCTCACCTTTGTCATCGAAGCAGACTACCCTGAGGGTCGCCTCACATATAACATCGTCTCATGGCCCATCTGGAAACATCCATGCACAGTGTTCTTCTCCTTTGGCGTTGTCAGGAAGTCCAGACTTCCATCGCCTGAACTCCGTCTCGCCGGGTTTGTAGAAGCTTGTGTTTGACAGTGACCACCTCCAGTTGTCGTACAGTCCTATCCAGGCTCGCTGAAAGCAACATTTCATTGTGATATAAAGAAATAGACTATCAGATATTTTAACTTCCCATTTACTTGATTCTGACGATAATGCCTTGTTCACACCCAAAGAGTTGCGAATTTTCACACCACTTTTTCGCCTGACTTTAGTCGCTGGACTTTATGTGGTTAATTCACCTTTTCGCTTTTTCGCAACCATTCGTGGCGGAATAGGGGCGCAGCTTTCTCTGTAAAACATTTTTAATTTCCGCTATCCACCATGGAAGGAATAACAACCATTTCTAATGGTATCTCCGTGGCCCACGGAGATACCATTAGAAACGGACCGTAGCTTTACTCGGTGAAAACACTTACTATTTCCGTCATTCACCATTGAAATAACCACTAGTTCTGCTTTTTCGCCTCTATTGCGCCGCCCGGCGAAAAAAACGCTTTTTCGCAACCATTCGCGTCTGTGGATTGATTTAATAATCTACTCGCGAAAATATTTCGCAACTCTTTTGGTGTGAACACGGAATAAGTCTGTCTTAAAACAATATTCAGGTGCTAATATGAACATTAAAAGGTTTTATTTCTGTCATCACGCCTGCTGTTCATAATGGACTAAGCGTCTCACAACGTGGTGGTGGCTGAGCTAATGGCTATAAGCTAACGATGCTAACAGCGCTAACAATGCTAGAAGTGAACGATGCTAACAGCTAACGATGCTAGAAGCTAACGATGCCAACAGTGCTAACAAAGGCAACATGACTCCACTATATATTTACATGGACAATGTTTGTTTGATGAGATATTAATGTTGTAAATATCCAGTACAGATTAGCAGTAAATTGCATTAAATCATGTTTTGAATGTAAAATCTTAATCTGTAAAGTAACTCAATAGTCAAATAAATGTCCCTCTGAAATTAAACTGACACAGTTCAGCTTCCTGCCATTCTACCTCTCACTCACCTCTTCAGCGCAATCTCTCTCACCTGTATACTCTTCTGCACTCACTTCAGTATTTAGTAGTTACAGTAACATAAAAAAGCATTGAACTAAAATGCTCAAGTAAAGCACAGGTACACACTTAGGTTCAGTTCATTTGCATACTTTCCACTACTGTGTAGATGTAAAACTTTCACACCAACTGTCACTGACAAAATGAAACTCACAGAGCCGAAGGCGGCCATTTTGCTTGAATCCACTGTTCTCTTCAGGGTCTCCAGGTCCTCCAGTTCTCGTATGGTGACCAGGTCCACGTAGTTCTCTCTGCAGTGACGCTGTGCTTCAGTCATGTTCTTCAGCTCATAAACAACATGGTAGAGACGTACAGCTGATGAGACGACACACAGCCCTGATGACACACACATGTTGACTCATCAAATCTTTATGACTTTATAGATATGCATTAAGTGACAGTGAGGACCAGGACAACAAATGTATATTTAGTGTGCATATGAACACACACATATATATACATATATATGTGTGTGTGCAGTGGCGGTTCTCCATGTAATTACGCCCCGGGCGAGACCCCCCTCCGAGCGCCCCCCCCCCCCCGGCCGGGTAAAAAAAAAATCAGAAAAATATTTTATTTTGAAAAAAGACCGGATACATCCGTCTGTGCGTAGCCTCAAACGTAACATCTTGACACATGTCAAGAGGTTCCTTACGTTACTCCGAAAATGAAACTTAAAAGTCCGTTACAACTCTGTGTTCTGGATTGAAATCAAGGCAGAGTTACTGAGATTGCCAAAAAAGCTCTGAAACCCTGCCTCCATTCCAACATCCTGTCTTTGTGAAGCGGGTTTTAATGAAGTGACAGATTGCATATAAAGGTTTAAGTTACGGAGTAGAGTCAGTAGACTGGACATAAACAACAGACGTAGGGGCTCGGTCTTTTTCTCCCGTCACCCCGAGACGGACCGGCTCGCAGCAGAGAAACAAGCTCAGGGCTCCACTAATGCAGCGTCATGGTGAGTTGTATCTTTATGCATTTTATAATTGTATTTATGCCGGTCGTATTACGTCATATTTATTACGTCATATTTTTCGTCTACACCGTGAAGGCCGGTCCGTGAAAATATTGTCTGACACAAAACCGGTCCGGCTCAAAAAGGTTGGGTACCACTGCATTAGTAGTACGGCCCCATAGCCCACAGTGGATCCGCACGCACCCACACACACACGACCCGCAGCCGCCCCCGTAGCTGTCAATTTTCTGTATATCTTGCACATACGGTATTTTTGATAAATAAAGTTGACTTAACTTGACTTGACACATCAGTCATGTGAATTAGTAGAGAGGGAACCTCCACACCACTGGTGGTACTGCTCCATAGAGGGATGTACAGACTACTAGCAGTGTTTTAAATAATGAAGCACATTGCATTCATATGTGAATAACGTCTATTAATTCATAATAGGTAGGCAGAGATCTTCCAACTGTATATTAATGTGCTCCATTGGTTCTCTCATATACAGCACGCCTTGGCTGACAGCACAGGGACAGTTTAGAGGGCCTTCCTGCAGCTTCATCCACCACCCATGACCCTTTTTACCAGGAGCTGCTGCCCTGCTGTTCACAAAGGAGCTCCGTGCACTGTGCACCCTGACTGGGACATCTGGGAAAGGGGACCTCCTGAAAACAACTGAATGTTGCCAAAGTGCATGCCATAACAGGTTCTAATAGGTTATAACAGGCCATGACAGGTCATAACAGGCCATAACAGGTTCTAATAGGTTATAACAGGCCATGACAGGTCATAACAGGCCATAACAGGTTATAATAGGTCATAACAAGCCACAACAGGTTCTAATAGGTTATAACAGGCCATGACAGGTCATAACAGGTCATAACAGGTTCTAATGGGTTATAACAGGCCATGACAGGTCATAACAGGCCATAACAGGTTCTAATAGGTTATAACAGGTCGTAACAGGTTAAAACAGGCCATAACAGGTCATAACAGGTTATAATAGGCTATAACAGGCCATGACAGGTTATAACAGGCCATAACAGGTAATAATAGGTTATAACAGGCCATGACAGGTTATAACAGGCCATAACAGGTTATAATAGGTTATAACAGGCCATGAGAGGTTATAACAGGCCAAAACAAGTTATAATAGGTTATAACAGGCCATAACAGGTTATAATAGGTTATAACAGTCCATAACAGGTTATAATAAGTCATAACAGGCCATAACAGGTTATAATAGGTTATAACAGGCCATGACAGGTTATATTAGGTTATAACAGGCCATGAGAGGTTATAACAGGCCAAAACAGGTTATAATAGGTTCTAACAGGCCATAACAGGTTATAATAGGTTATAACAGTCCATAACAGGTTATAATAAGTCATAACAGGCCATAACAGGTTATAATAGGTCATAACAGGCCATAACAGGTTATAATAGGTTATAACAGGCCATGACAGGTTATATTAGGTTACAACAGGCCATATCAGGTTATAATAGGTCATGACAGGTTATAACAGGCCATAACAGGTTATAATAAGTCATAACAGGCCATAACAGGTTATAATAGGTCATAACAGGCCATAACAGGTTATAATAGGTTATAACAGGCCATGACAGGTTATAACAGGCCATAACAGGTTATAATAGGTTATAACAGGCCATGACAGGTTATAACAGGCCATAACAGGTTATAATAGGTTATAACAGGCCATGACAGGTAATAACAGGCCATAACAGGTTAAAACAGGTTATAATAGGTTATAACAGGCCATGACAGGTCATAACAGGCCATAACAGGTTATAATAGGTTATAACAGACCATGACAGGTCATAACAGGCCATAACAGGTTGTAATAGGTTATAACAGGTCATAACAGGTTATAACAGGCCATAACAGGTTATAATAGGTTATAACAAGTCATAACAGGTTATAATAGATTATAATAGGTCATAACAGGCCATGACAGATTATGACAGGTCATAACAGGTTATAACAGGTTATAACAGGTCATAACAGGTTATAATAGATTATAATAGGTCATAACAGGCCATGACAGATTATGACAGGTCATAACAGGTTATAACAGGCTATAACAGGCCATAACAGGCCACAACAGGCCATACCAGGTTATAATAGGTTATAACAGGTCATACTAGGTTATAATAGCTCATACCAGGTCATAACAGGCCATAACAGGTTATAATAGGTTATAACAGGTCATAACAGGCCATAACAGGTAGGTCATTGCCTTGAGTCGCATGTAGACAGTTTAAAGCTCCTGTGATCACATGTTGGTGATGAACACACCACCAGTGATGAAATATATGTTTGACCTGCACTGGTAGGAATGTTGGCATGTCATATTGATATAGTTCCTAAATGTTAATCCTGATTTACTGTTCAAACAATACTATTGGTTCAACAGGATTTCCTGTGTCGTCAAAATATAAGAAGATGTTGTATGAATATGCTGTGACATCATCTCTCGTCTCTTCTCTTCTCAGATGCTTTAATAAAGAATTTCCTCAGACGAGTGCCTCGGAGTGCGAGCCGTCATCCGGAGAAAGTGTTATAATGAGCAGCCAAAACAAACGTAATATGGAACCTGTTTGTGGTTCTATTGTTGATGTTCATTGTTCCTCTATATTGCTACAATCTTTTTTTTTTTATCGTTTTGTTATACATGTACCATGTCAACTTAAATTCAATAAAGTGATTTTGATTACTATCTGGGACGTTCATTCAGCAACTAGGATACTGTAATACATTTATAATATTTTAATTGGACAATAGTATGTAGTGTACAAAGTAATACAGCATAAAAAGAAAGTGTGCTTTCTTCGTAATTGGAATAAGCCAAATGTATAACTTTTGGTATACTTTAACCACAATATTAATACATTTAAAATGTTATTTATAATAATTAGATGTCAGTCGCTTTAACAGCTGACGGAGTTTTGTCTGGAGAGTTTTTAGCGAACATTCCAATAAAAATGCACTTAAAATATTGATAAAAATTATCGTATGTTTTCAGTTGATTTAACGGGGTTAAACTACTACTTATATTAATGAAGACAAAGTTATCATGAGTGTCAGAGTGGAGATGTTTTCTCTGTCTTCTGTTACCGTTTAATACACTGCATTTAGTATGTGTATTATACTGTGATGTGTATTTATACTGTGATGTGTCCTGCTTATACGCGCAGGATCAATTTCTACCGGCGGAATGCGTCTTATTTATTTATTTATTTATTATTTACGTCGGTATGTTTTGAAGTTCTGATTGTGACATCATTATAAAATAACCCACAATATAAAAATGTTTTCTCTTCATTACGTGTTGTAAATAAGTGTTTCCTCTCTTCAGCTCTCTCTGAGTTTAATTACATACATAATACAAGTTATTGAGGGAAACAACAGATCAAATCTTTGAAGACAGTTGTTTGAGGTCCTTTTGTTGTTCAGACCTACAATGAACATATGTTAACCAGATGGTGAATAAGAAAACAGATATAATATATAACTTGAGTTTAATCTGTGATCGTCTCTGGTATGAAACTCCAGCGATCAGTCCGCTCAGCTGCAGCGTCCAATCAAATAACAGATGAACAGTGAGGGGGCGTGTCCAGCGTTAAAACACTTCCTGGAAGCCTGCTCTCAGGGCTCCTCCATCATGCTTCTCCGATTTCCATCCTCGCTCCTCGATTCTCGCTCCTCCGAGCAGAATAATGCCGTGTTCACACCGGACGCGGTGCAAAATTTTGCGCCGCGTCCACCGCGGAAGTTTACTCGCGTGAGTGAAACGAGGGTGTTCACACCAAACGCTTTGTTCGCCCCAGGTCACACGTTCTGTTCGCGCCGCCTCAAACGCGTTTATCTCGCCGCGGCGCGAATAAATCGTCAATTCGCGTCGCAGCGCGTCTGTGGATTGACTTCACATGGAATCTGGTCGGGCCGCAAATTCGCGTCGCGTCCGGTGTGAACACGGCATAAGAGCTTTGGGACGGCCGTCAAGATGGCGGCGCAGAACCACTTCCGGTTCAATCGAGGATCGAGGAGTGAGGAAACGACAATTCAGAGACTTGGGATGTACCCTATGTCTCGTCATGCAAGGCCAGCTCAAAAGACCCACACACCTTCACACAATCAAATATGTTGGATGAAATGGGCCCGTTTTTATCCACCTCATTGTGTTTCTTCACCACAGCCCGGCGTCCGTGGGTAGCGATGTTGACTTAGCTTGATATGCTAGCTTACTAGCTTGACGGAGTTATCCATGTGACCTGGTGTTCTCATGTTTTCTTCATTTTTACGACAAGTGCTTCATGTCCCTTACTCTCGTAGCTGTCCATGCTGGATCGGTCCCCCTTAAAAAGCAAGCATGGAAAGTGTGAGAAATATGTATGTTCAGATCCTGGGAGGTGGTGGGAAATGAGGTCCGGGATACAGTTATAGTTATAGTAAAATTATATTTAATAAAAAATGATAGACAGCTTATGCTCCCGCGCGGGCCCTTTAAATCCACGGCGCACTTCGGACACAGGTCCGAACAGTTCGCTGGGCGGGTTAAAAGAGACCGAGCGCTCGCGCACCAGTTAGTTTTCAACTCATTCGTGGGACTTAAAGTCCTTCCTGTTGGTTTAATGTTTTATTACTTTTCTAAACATATTACTGGCCCTGCCGTTTTCAGGGGCGGAAATAAATTCCTTCTTCCGTCTTCCGTCTTCTTCTTCTCCAGAAAGGGTAGTGTCCATAATCTCAAAAGTCAATATTCGACTCCGCCCCCTCAGGCGAACAAGAGAACTACACTCCTTAAAGCACTAGTCAATATATCATGCAGCATGCAGTATTTGTCTAACATTCATTCACACATCAATCATTCTAGAGCAGGGGTCGGCAACCTGCGGCTCCGGAGCCGCATGCGGCTCTTTAGCCCGTCTGTTGTGGCTCACTAAGGCTTTGACAAAAAAAAAAAAGAAAAAAAAAAAAAAAGAAAACTTTTTTTTTGCCCAGTGGAAAAACTTTTAAAGGGAAGTCCTCTTATCTTGGAGTTTTAGGTGATATTGGGTCACTGAAAATAAAAATAAATGTTTAAATATTTCTTTCACTAAAATGTGCGTCACATCGCTGTCACGTCGCTGCAGCTGCTACTCGTGACTAGGGTTGGGTACCGAGAACCGGTGCCATTATGGCACCGGTTCCAACACGTCCGGTACCTACCGGACCGAAAAGCAACGCAGATTTCGGTGCTTCCTTCCGGTGCCTGAGCCGATTTAAATACTTTTTTTTTTTACACTACTCTGTAAAGTTGCACGGTATATAGATGCTAAAAAGGTAGCGCAGTGCCCGCAGCTAAAAACGATTATTAAAATAGCGGATCAGAGCACACTGCTGCTCTGCTCTCTGTCCGCCTGCACGCAGAGCGGGGCTCGAGGGGGCGGGGCTTGAGGGGGCGGGGCTCGAGGGGGCGGGGCTTCCAGCGCTCACACACACAGCGCGCGCACACAGAGATCGCTGGAGACACGAGCACGAGCTTTTGAACGTCCGTCCTCGGCTTGATGGAACAAATCTCTCCAGTTGATATTAATGATGACGTGTAGTCCAGTAAAGCAGCAGTTTTAGGATCCAACAGTTTGAGTTCTGTTGCACACGATCCCCATCAGACCATGATGCTTGTGTCTGTTCTTTTTTTAAATATATATTTTTATAGTTTGAAGTTAAAAGGTTTGAAGCTGTAGTTTGAAGTCAAGTGTTTTGTATGTACCTATTTATTTATATTTGTAGTATACTTTAAACAGTTAATATATTGTTCAATTTGAAGAAAAATTAATTGCCTTGGCAATAAAAAAGTATCGGTATCGGTATATATATATATATATATATATATATATATATATATATATATATATATAATATGACTATATATAAAACTTTAGAAGCTGTGATATCAGATAATTTTGCAGCTCCAGACAATTTTTTTTTGGTGGAAAAAGGACAAAATGGCTCTTTGGATACGAAAGGTTGCTGACCCCTGTTCTAGAGTAATAAAAGTGACCTTCATATGCATACAATTACAAATCCCTCATAATAATATCCCTTTTTAATTATCATATTTCATGCATTGTAATGTACACACAAACAACTCATTTTATATAGATGTGCAAGTCACATGTGACAAACTAAGCTTAAAAAACACTACAATTCCCTCTCTTTATACTATTCCATAGTATAAACATATGTAACAACTCTTTATTCATCTCCCACAGTACATACATCTTAATACAAGTCACATGTGACAAACTAAGCTTAAAAAACACTACAAAAGTAAAATACGGCGTTAGCACAGCTGCATCCAGCAGCTAGCTTAGCCAAGCCGTCCTGGTGTAGCTTAGCCGTCTGCACAGAAGCTCAAGCTGCTCCTTTCAGTCTGTTGTCTTGTGGTGAGGTCAGGCTGATCTGGGACCAGGTGTTCTACCTGTAGTTTCTCCTTCAAAGTTCTTCTCTCAAACCGTTGTTGGAGGAGAGATTTGGAGGAGAGATTTAACCGAGTACATACATACATATACATATATATATACATACATACATACATACATAATATACATATTATATATATATATGTATGTATATACATACATACATATATACATACATACATAATATACATATTATATATATATGTATGTATATACATACATATATACATACATACATAATATACATATTATATATATATATGTATGTATATACATACATATATACATACATACATAATATACATATTATATATATGTATGTATATACATACATATATACATAATATACATATTATATATATGTATGTATATACATACATATATACATACATACATAATATACATATTATATATATGTATGTATATACATACATATATACATACATACATAATATACATATTATATATATATATATATATATATATATAATATACATATTATATATATATATATATATATATATGTATGTATATACATACATATATACATACATACATAATATACATATTATATATATATATATATATATATATATATATATATATATATATATATATATATATATATATATATATATATATATATATATATATATATATATATATAGCGAACTGAATGTGTCTCTGCGGCAAAAGGGACCAGCATGTTAAACCTGTATGACGAGGTGGGTGGCTTCCTGAAGAAAGCAGAGCTGTGGAGAAGGTCCTCTGCAGAGGGAGATTTCACCTGCTTTCCTCAGGTGGAGTATCCTCTCTAGTGAGGATGTGGACAGAGCTCCAGTCAAGTCGGTCATAGTGGGACATTTGACCAACTTGATTCAAGATTTTCACTCATGGAGGATAAATCTGCACAGCTGGATTGGGTGAGGAACCCATTTCTCTTGTCTGAAACAAACGGAAGCAAGCTACCTGTCACTTATCAGGAAAAACTCCTGGAAGTGTCATCTGACCGTGGCCTCCAGATGAAGTTTGCCACATCCACACTCATACAGTTTTGGCTGTGTGTGTGAAGCAGGAGCACCCTCACCTGGTACAGAAAGCTTTGGAGCAGCTACTACGCTTTGTCTCCACATGTTTATGTGAGGCCTCCTTCTCTGCAATGACTGATCAAAACAAAGCAAAGAAGCAGACTGTGTCTGGAGAAGAGAGAAGAGCTTGATCACAGCAGTGGCCTCCCTGCCACCAAGACTGACAAAGATCCTCAGTGAAGCACAAGCACCTCACTAAAATGTAAATGCAAAAGCATTCAGTTCAATGCCAAATTCATTGTTGACAGTTTAATAAATCCAACACTGACGACACAGCGCTGTGTATTACTACTTTTTTTTATACCAAAAATGATTTGCGCTGGTTTGGGGGTACTTGGCTGAAAACATATTTCATAGGGGGTACACCATTGAATAAAGGTTGAGAACCACTGCTTTAGACCACTCAGTTGTAACAGATCAAAGAGTCATGGCATTGCAGTTTATTCATGTCTTCCTCAGACTGGGTCACATTGAAGGAAAGTAATCCGTTGAACATTAATAAGGAAATAATAGACTTCCTGACTGTCAATCATTTACATTCCACTTAGGTTTGTGTCCATTTACCATTTAATGAATGACCGAAGAGTAAATAACTCATTAGGATAATTTAAATAGACATGAGTTCATGGTTGTCCCTCGTCAGACAGCAGCACATTCATGTATGAACGCACATGCAGTTGTCTTAAAACAGACAAGAGCAACACAATCTCTACAGCAACATGTCTGGCGTGTTCATCCAGGTAGAAAGTGAGTGGTTGAGTTCCCTCTCTGACGGCTTCAGGTCTTTGATGGCGGCCGACGACCCGTCCTGCAGCGCTCTGAGCCGCCTGACGCAGGAGACGCCTCACCACCATGAGCCGCCTGACGCAGGAGACGCCTCACCACCATGAGCCGCCTGACGCAGGAGACGCCTCACCACCATGAGCCGCCTGACGCAGGAGACGCCTCACCACCATGAGCCGCCTGACGCAGGAGACGCCTCACCACCATGAGCCGCCTGACGCAGGAGACGCCTCACCACCATGAGCCGCCTGATGCAGGAGACGCCTCACCACCATGAGCCGCCTGACGCAGGAGACGCCTCACCACCATGAGCCGCCTGACGCAGGAGACGCCTCACCACCATGAGCCGCCTGACGCAGGAGACGCCTCACCACCATGAGCCGCCTGATGCAGGAGACGCCTCACCACCATGAGCCACCTGACGCAGGAGACGCCTCACCACCATGAGCCGCCTGACGCAGGAGACGCCTCACCACCATGAGCCGCCTGACGCAGGAGACGCCTCACCGAACCGTGCTGCCGCGCCCTGAGGTGCCTGATGCAGGTACCCGTTGTAGAAGTCAGTGGCCGTCAGACGTTTCTTCAGGAGCACTGCCTTGAATCCCACCCAGCCGTCCTGAGACATGGAACACAGATTAACATTCAGTAGTGTGTTAAGAACTCTTCTTAATAAAAACACTCGGGCTGAAAGGGAATTGCTTCATTTACCAGCGCTGCAAACTAAAAGTAGAGGTGGTTTGAGTCTATTTGTGGTAAAGACAAAGTGAGAGCAGCAGAGTCTTGAGTGTCACATGACTTTGTGGATGTGCTGCTAAAATTAACGCTGTGGAAATGTGCATTATGATGTTTTTTTTATTTTGTTGTTGTAAATAGTATTAAGTTGAATGAATAACAGTAAACCAAAGAAGGTCTGGCTTGGGAACATGTCATAACAAATCACTGATTGATTACAAGTTTCATGTGCAATAACAAAAAGGACCACACACACACACACACACACACACACACACACACACACACACACACACACACACACACACACACACACACACACACACACACACTTTCCTTAAGTACCAATCAGGGAAGGACACCAATAATCACTGAACACAGTCACACAGGTTATGACATTTACGCATCATGTAAAAACAAACATTCAACTGAATAATATCATTTCATGTTCAAACTGAACAGACCTTACAGCAGACGGCCAGAGTACTGGACTCCTTCTGGTAGCTCACTGAACCAGGCACCGGTTTCCTCCTCGCATCTGCAGACGGGAGTGATGTGACAGCTCAGCTTCTTAGCACATTGATAGCATAGCATAGCATAGCGCACACACACACATTTGGTCTCAATCTGGCGACCTGGTGGCAGACCTGGAAGAGCTCTCTTCAGTGGTTGGAGGTAGAACAGATCCATTGGTTCTAGTCATGCCAACTGGTTGAGCTGCATGTTCCGCTAGAGAAGAGAACTGTGCATGGGAACCTCCATGTTGGTGATGCAGAACACCAGAGTAAGAATACTGGTTTATATTCTTTGCACAGATATTTGGCTTTCACTAGACTACTGCATATGTTTCTATGGGAGCAGCCCTGCTAGCATGTTTCAGATTCACAGAAACAGGATTGAGGCTTATTTCACTTTCTGAAACCAGAATGATTTTTATCTTCACACATTCCGAAAGCCTCATTGGTGCACGTCTGCTGTAAAGATATTCATGGTGCAACTGACCTGATAATGAAATGTGACATTTCCCTACAAAGTCCAGGAGCTTGATGGTCCTGCCCATCCATGTGGTCCTCAGCGGGACCTGTTGGCAGAAAGAGGATCAGTACCGTGGCGCTCTGCCCTGCAGGGCTCACTGAACCGCCTACTCACCTGGGACCCGATGGCCCGGTACAGACGGTCCACCTGCTCACAGGTCTGCTCCTCCCACGCCAGCCAGCTCATGGATGGAGTGATCTTTGGGGCTGTTGAACGGAGGGAAAGTGGACGTTGGAAGAACAACTTGTTTTATATTAGCACGACTGTGTCTATATACTTACCAAATGTTGCTCCCGTCTGTCTTTGCTCCCTTTTCTGAGCTATTCTCTCGGGCAGCGTCATGAACGTGTCGATCAGCTGCAAACAAGAACACGGATGAAACAAACAAAAAAAGCACCGAGTCCCTGAAGCTCAGCATCCTCTCCCAGCAGGGCTCACCAGGTGGGCTCCCTTCGAGGCGAGGGCGGCTCCCAGCTCGTCCGCAGTACAGTCCTCAGGGACCTGGTGGAGCTCCTGGTTGAGGATGGGCCCCACATCAAACCTGGGAGGGGAAGAGATAGCGGTTCACCAAAGAAAGGGCTGCGGCTCTGAGGGACCAGGACGACTCTTACTCCGATAGCTCGTCTTAGCGGAGAAAGAGAACAGGATGAACAGGTGGGGTTACCTGTGGGGGCGGATCTGGATGACGGTGACCCCCGTCACGGTGTCCCCATGCAGGATGGTGTGGACGATGGGGGCGGGGCCTCTCCACCTGGGCAGCAGGCTGGGGTGCACGTTCAGAACCCCGCTGCAAACAAGGTGGCTTTATGTAGCGGTCTGCGTAGATGAGACTGTTTCATGAGTCATTAACACTGACGGCATGAACATGGAACACTGATTTATCTTTCCAGCTCTGTGGGGTTCATCCATCATATATTCACCCATCATATATTCATCCATCATATATTCACCCATCATATATTCACCCATCATATATTCATCCATCATATATTCACCCATCACGCGATACAGAAGAGTGCTCCTTCATGTGGAGATGCTTTAATCCTCACGTTATTAAATCTATCAGGTCTACTGGTGACCTGGTACTTACTGGTGACCTGCTGGTTACTGGTGACCTGGTACTTACTGGTGACCTGGTACTTACTGGTGACCTGGTACTTACTGGTGACCTGCTGGTTACTGGTGACCTGGTGATTACTGGTGACCTGCTAGTTACTGGTGACCTGCTGGTTACTGGTGACCTGCTAGTTACTGGTGACCTGCTAGTTACTGGTGACCTGCTAGTTACTGGTGACCTGGTGATTACTGGTGACCTGCTAGTTACTGGTGACCTGGTGATTACTGGTGACCTGGTGATTACTGGTGACCTGCTGGTTCCTGAGAGGTCTGACCTGTTCTTAGAGATGTTGACCACACACAGATCTCTGGCATCAGAACTGTAAACCCAAACCAATGCTCACTATGGGAACTTGTTGATGAGTCCCTCGTGGAGTAAACAGCCAAACGATACCACCACCCCAACATCAAACCGTCCCTCCACGTCGTCGGGAGGCCAGCTGTGGACTGGTAGTTGGTTCTGTTGAGCGAATCTCTTCACTGGGACGTCCCCGGACAAAGTGACCACTTCCAGGGACTCCACTAGCCCGCCAATGGAGCTCCTACAAACAGAACATGGAGGTTATGTCATGCACTCACTTCCCTTATCCCAGATGATGAAGATGAAGCTCATGAAGACGCCCAACGATATTATAGTCCAGCCTTCTGTGAGGGGGATGGCAACCTAACCTCACCTTTATTCCAAACTCCAGGATAAAGGATAACAACAGATACAAAAGGGTTGAGTTATAGCATCATCGGAATTTTGACAAACTCAAATATCATTATTGATATCGGCCTCAAAGATGCTGTATCGGTCGGGCTAACCTTTGAATACGATGAACACTTTAAACACGTCCATCGTTCACTGTGAACGGAGCTCAACCAAAACGAGGGAAGAGCTGTGACCTTGTCTTCTTCACCAGGAAAAACAAAACATGTATACACAATGTTCGTTGTAGAAGGGTGATGATGATGATGATGATGATGCTCTACCTGGAAGGTGTCGCTTTGCCACCTGTCTAACAATAGGCTCGTTCGAGATGAGCCAGTTCTGCGCAGAATCGATCGGTGCGCAATGCATGCTGGGTAGATTTGTGCCCGACTTGCTCTGACGTCATGCACACGTGGTCAACGGTAATCTCACGAGAGCAAGGCAGCCGCCGATTTTAAAGCCAGGCGCCACAGTAGCTCTTCACAGACTGCATGGCCCAGTGCATGATGGGAAACGCCTGGCTGTCGCCACATCAGAGAGCTGATTGGCTCTTAGATCTGACAGCAAAGACCACGTGTTGTAGAAAATCCTTATTTTATGTGTAGTTATAATACTGGTTTGTTGACTATTAGTCTCATGTTTAATCTAAAAACATATATTGTGTGGTTGATAATAATAAAGATTATTTATACAACACATACAACCAGTAGTAATGTATTTCACAGGCAGACATTTCTACATAAATATATATTTATAAACACATATATAAATCAGAACGAGGTCTATAAACTACAAGTAGACTACAGATCGGAACTAACAGGAAGTCATGTTTTCTGTGACTTCCTGTGTATACTTAGAAGGCAGCTGAAAACAGTTTCTTGTGAACGCCTCCTAATGCCCTCTCTGGATTCCAGGCGAGAAGCAGGTCTTTGAACGCGCCTCGTGTGTAATAGACACCGGAAGCCCGACACATTCATACAGCGTCGGAGGTTCTTGTGGTGCGCACGCACCTGCTGGACGTGAGGCGTTTCAGAGACTCAACGGCAAAGTAGTCCGAGCCAAAGAACAGGAGCCTCCACGGGGGTCCGCACGAGGACGCGAGCCTGCAGTTGAGCCGCGTGCGGGCCAGCGCGCGCACAGCGGCTCTCGTCCACATCGTACCCACACAGCGTCACTGGAGACATGGGCGCTGTCTCTGGGACTGAAATCGGTTTGCCCTAAATGTATCGACACAGGACGCCGCCATGTTTCTTCTTCCACTTCCGGGCGGAAGTGAAAGAAGAAACATGGCGGCGTCCTGTGTCGATACGTTTATCTTCTTCTTCTTCTCTCCGATTAAAGGCTTGAAGGTGCATACCGCCACATACGACACAGGAGGGTGTGACGTCACTTATTCTTCTTCTTCAGGGTTATTAGCGGTCGGCAAACCATCAATTGGTGCATTACCGCCACCAACTGGTATGGAGGGTGAACCAGGACGCGCATTATATTATTTAATACAACATTTTGAATAAAAAACAACAACGGGCTCCTATTTTCTCAATAATATTAGTTAGTCTAAGATACTGAAATAGTTCATGCTAACACTTACTTCTTGAGTTATTTTGCAGAAGATCTGTTATATCAAAATGTAGTTTATCTTGCTGAGGTGTCCAACATTCTCGTTCATATTTTGTGTACATTTTGTGTGTTCTAGTTTCCTCTTGCCCCCAGTAGTCCAGTGTTCTAGCTTCCTCTTGCCCCCAGTAGTCCCGTGTTCTCGCTTCCTCTTGCCCCCAGTAGTCCCGTGTTCTAGCTTCCTCTTGCCCCCAGTAGTCCAGTGTTCTAGCTTCCTCTTGCCCCCAGTAGTCCAGTGTTCTAGCTTCCTCTTGCCCCCAGTAGTCCAGTGTTCTAGCTTCCTCTTGCCCCCAGTAGTCCCGTGTTCTCGCTTCCTCTGGCCCCCAGTAGTCCCGTGTTCTAGTTTCCTCTTGCCCCCAGTAGTCCAGTGTTCTAGCTTCCTCTTGCCCCCAGTAGTCCCGTGTTCTAGTTTCCTCTTGCCCCCAGTAGTCCAGTGTTCTAGCTTCCTCTTGCCCCCAGTAGTCCCGTGTTCTCGCTTCCTCTTGCCCCCAGTAGTCCCGTGTTCTCGCTTCCTCTTGCCCCCAGTAGTCCCGTGTTCTCGCTTCCTCTTGCCCCCAGTAGTCCAGTGTTCTAGCTTCCTCTTGCCCCCAGTTGTCCAGTGTTCTCGCTTCCTCTTGCCCCCAGTAGTCCAGTGTTCTCGCTTCCTCTTGCCCCCAGTAGTCCAGTGTTCTAGCTTCCTCTTGCCCCCAGTAGTCCCGTGTTCTAGCTTCCTCTTGCCCCCAGTAGTCCCGTGTTCTAGCTTCCTCTTGCCCCCAGTAGTCCAGTGTTCTCGCTTCCTCTTGCCCCCAGTAGTCCAGTGTTCTAGCTTCCTCTTGCCCCCAGTAGTCCAGTGTTCTAGCTTCCTCTTGCCCCCAGTAGTCCAGTGTTCTAGCTTCCTCTTGCCCCCAGTAGTCCTGTGTTCTAGCTTCCTCTTGCCCCCAGTAGTCCCGTGTTTTAGCTTCCTCTTGCCCCCAGTAGTCCAGTGTTCTAGCTTCCTCTTGCCCCCAGTAGTCCCGTGTTCTAGCTTCCTCTTGCCCCCAGTAGTCCAGTGTTCTAGCTTCCTCTTGCCCCCAGTAGTCCCGTGTTCTAGCTTCCTCTTGCCCCCAGTAGTCCCGTGTTCTAGCTTCCTCTGGCCCCCAGTAGTCCCATGTTCTAGCTTCCTCTTGCCCCCAGTAGTCCAGTGTTCTAGCTTCCTCTGGCCCCCAGTAGTCCCGTGTCCTCTTCAGTGCTGTTCAGCCCACTGTGTCCAACCCTAAGTCTTATATGACGGTTCCTGGTCCTTTCTGCACGTCTCCCTGTAGCTGTGTGTTAAACGAGGTGACAATACTTTAAGTTTGGGGGCGGCTGTGGCTCAGGGGGATGAGTGATCTTCCCGCAACCACAAGGTAGCCGGCTCGATCCCCAGTCCCCCCATAGCTCACATGTCGAAGTGTCCCTGAGCAAGACACCCAACCCCCAACTGCCCCCCGGGCGCCCCACAGGGCTGCCCACCGCCCCCCATCCAGGGATGGGTCAAATGCAGAGAAGAATTTCCCCAAGGGGATTAATAAAGTGCATGTTTCTTTTTCTTTCTTTTCTTACCCGGGCTTTGATATTAGCACAGTTGGGCGATTGTTTAAAAAAAAAAAGTTGATTGTGGGGAAAAAGCAGCAGTGTTTCCGAGCACCATTAGTATCTTCGGCAAAACTCTCACTTTGTCCACTCAGTCCTGGTCCTACCTCGCCTCCCCATCCACCATGGACCCAGCAACACAGCCCAGGACATGTTTATTACCGTCTGTAATATGCGGTAAGAAGTGAGAGCCAGCATTGGAACTATTGTAAATACTCCCAATCCACTAATCTGAAAAGAAAAGGTGCAACTCTAGAAATACATGTAATCAAAACAAAAGGCTACTAAAACGGTCTGAAATGAGTCAGCATATTTATGAAGCTAGGGATATTGTGCAATGTGGCCGGTCATTGCTTTGCCAAAGGACGCTTTGATGGAGTAAGATATATTCACCATCAAAATGTGACAAAGTTTAACATTTTGTCCCAAAGTGGCCAAGAAAGTCTTGATGCCATTTCCACCCCGGTGTCGATGGATGTCAGGCTCAGACCTGCAGTGAGTAGTCAAGCTGGAACACCCTGCAAAGCCCTTTCCACTGTTTATTGTAAATAGTATTTTTAATGTTTTTTGTTAAGTGAGGTGAGCGTCCTTTCAGTATCTTTTCAAGTACAACGTGCCTATTTAGCACAGTACACTTACCAGAGCAGTATCTTATCACACTACACATGAACAAACACACAACTCTTACTAACACATTTTAGACATAGTAGATGTGAGACTGATTTTACCCATTCAAATGTGTTTAATGATTTGGCCAAACTTTTTCAATCCTGGAACTGTCCATCAATGTAATCAATATGAAATGACAGATTAATTGTATGGGAGGCAGAAATCTGAAAAGCAGTTAGAACAAAACTATCTACATGGCTGAATACCAGTGACACAATATACAATATATATATATATATAGTGATGTGGGTGAACCAACCCTTTAATGATGTATAAGGCAATACCAAATCAAAGCAAACATTATATTTGAATAACGTTGTAGCTGCGCTTCTACAGAGGCTTTTCTAGAGGCTTCATCTCCTCACACAGCGGATGTTAGGAGTCTTCAGCCATCAGATGGATGGTGGATGGAAAGGAGCAGAGGCTTGTAAAAGCTACCACACAGCTTCAGAAACTATGAGGAGAAGGCACAATATTTCTGAAACTCAAGTAAACTCAATCGTTAGCAATATCAACATTACACAGCTGCCAATTGAAGCATCAGTCTGGTTGCTGGGACGTTTCTCTGTGTTGGTCTTGGGTGCTTCTGATCGGAGGTTCCTGTTGGGAATAACCTTCAAGGAATCTGAGGTGGAATTCCTTGAGCTGCCCTAAGAGGACTTCTAGCTTTTCTGGGCTCGGCAGGATGGTCATTCTAAGAAACAAACACAAACACAGCGTCACAACACAACACACTTTGCACTCCCAACTACCACCAAGTGGCCAGTACACGGGCGGTCCCTCTCGTTGTTTAGAGCTCCCAGACAGAGTCACATGGTCCAACGGTTCACATCTTCAATGTGGACCAAGGTTATTGCTGCAGCTCGGCTGTTGGAGCTGATGACTTAGAAAGTCCACTAAAGAGACGCTGTACATGGTCTGGTCATGACCTGTCAATCACCTTGTAGCCCCGCCCTAAAGCGTCCCCTGCTTTATTTGTCTGCTTGACTCTAAATGACCATAATTTATAAATGAACATCATGCTGTATTGAAGAAGACTTGAAACTAGAGATTGAGACAAACTCATGTTTACAATGTTATGGTAACTTGACTGAACTTTTCTCATCTTCCAACCAATCAAAGTTCTTTAACACTACATGTCATCATTCACCCATTCATACACTGATGGGAGTAGCTACCATGAAGCTAACACCTGCATCAGGACTAACTACTACAGTAAGATTGTAATACACGTCGGCGGTATTGACACCCGACTTCGCCAGTCGGTGGTCACTAAAATCAACGTGGAGTCGGTGTGTGCTTACGCCAAAACAATGGCGGACTCCGTAGTTTTCTCTGGCCTGCTTCCAAACACGGTGACTGATGAGATGTATAGCCGCATGTCAACTTTCCACCGTTGGTTGTCACGGTGGTGTCCAGCAAACAATGTGGGCTTCGTAGACAACTGGCGGTCTTTCTGGGGAAACCCAGGTCTGATTAAGGGTGACGGCATCCATCCCACTTCGGATGGAGCGGATCTCCTTTCTGCAAATATGACCAAGTTTATTGGTCGACTTCGTACATGACAGACCAGAAAGCAGAAGCAGAGTTGTAGTCTTACACCCTTCTCTGCATTCCCTGCATTTTCTTTAGGGCAGCTGCCCACCTTTAACTCTATAGAGACTGTCTGTCCCACGGCCACTTAAATTAATTAATTATAGAAAAAAACCTCATAAAGGTTAACACCACTATTGCAAAAGTGCAACATGATAGGAGAGTTAAGTGTGGACTCCTAAATATTAGGTCTTTGTCATCTAAAGCTGTATTAGTAAATGAATTAATATCAGATAATGATATTGATGTGTTGTGTCTTACTGAATCCTGGCTGAGACATGAGGAATATGTCAGCCTAAATGAATCTACTCCTCCAAGTCATGTTAATATGCACATTCCTTGAGGCACCGGCCGAGGAGGTGGAGTAGCTGCCATTTTTGACTCGGGTCTGTTAATGGGTCCTAAACCCGGACTGAACTGCAACTCATTTGAAAGCCTTGTTCTTAGTCTTTCACATCCAACCTGGAAAACAGTACAGCCAATTCTGTTTGTTGTGGTATATCGAGCACCAGGTATGTATTCAGAATTTATTTCAGTTTTTGTCAAGTTTGGTCCTTAAGACTGATAAGGTTATTATTGTAGGGGATTTTAATATTCATGTGGATGTCAGCAATGATAGCCTTAGTATTGCATTTAGCTCATTGTTGGATTCGATTGGCTTCTGTCAGAGAGTACAGGAACGACTCACTGTTTTAACCACACCCTCGACCTTGTTCTTACATATGGCATTGACGTGGAGCATTTAGTAGTGTTTCCACAAAACCCTCTTTTATCAGACCATTGCCTTATAACTTTTGAGTTTATACTGCCGGATTGTACAGCGTTAGGCAAGAGTTTTCACACCAGATGTCTAACTGACGGTGCTGTTGCTAGATTTAAGGAAGTGATTCCTTCTGTATTTGATCCATTACCATGTCTCAATATAACAGAGGACTCCTGTGCTAACTTTACTCCCTCCCAGATTGATCAGCTCGTCGATGGTGCTACTGGCTCATTGAGAGTGACACTGGACTCGATAGCCCCTCTAAAAAAGAGGATCATTAAGCAAAGGAGGCTCGCTCCATGGTACAACCCTCAGACCCGCATATTGAAGCAAGCATCACGGAAGCTTGAGGGCATATGACGTTCCAACGGTCTGGAGGAGTCCCGGTTTGGCGGGCTAGTCTGAGAACATATAAGAAGGCCCTCCGTAATGCCAGAGGAGCCTACTACTCATCACTAATAGAGAAAAACAAGAGCAACCCTAGGTTTCTCTTTAGCACTGTGGCCAGGCTGGCTGAGAGTCATAACTCGGTGGATCCATGTATTCCTATAGACCTCAGTAGTAATGACTTCATGAACTTCTTCAATGGTAAGATTCTGGCTATTAGAGACAGGATCGGTAATCTCCAGCCCTCGACTACTGCCGGTCCATCCTCAGGTGGGATGGCCATGGAGGAGGCTGTGGGCACTGCTGTGTCTCTGGATGGATTTTTTACCATCAACCTCGACCAACTGTTTTCAATGGTTTCTACTTCTAAATCGTCTACCTGTCTCCTGGACCCTGTCCGACTAAGCTGTTTAAGGAAGTTTTACCTTTGGTTAGTGCCTCTCTACTAGATATTATCAATGGGTCTTTACTAACGGGTCATGTACCAAAGTCTTTTAAAATAGCTGTAATTAAACCTCTTCTTAAGAAGCCACTCTGGATCCAGAGGTGTTGGCTAACTACAGACCTATCTCTAACCTTCCCTTCCTCTCTAAGATACTGGAGAAGGTAGTCGCAAACCAGTTGTGTGACTTTTTACATAACAATAGTTTATTTGAGAAGTTTCAGTCAGGATTTAGAAAGCATCATAGCACAGAGACACTAGTGACAATTACAAATGACCTTCTAGTTGCATCAGATAGGGGACTTGTGTCTGTACTGGTCTTGTTAGACCTTAGTGCTGATAAAGGACTTGTCTCTGTACTGGTCTTGTTAGACCTTAGTGCTGATAAAGGACTTGTCTCTGTTCTGGTCTTGTTAGACCTTAGTGCTGATAAAGGACTTGTCTCTGTACTGGTCTTGTTAGACCTTAGTGCTGATAAAGGACTTGTCTCTGTACTGGTCTTGTTAGACCTTAGTGCTGATAAAGGACTTGTCTCTGTTCTGGTCTTGTTAGACCTTAGTGCAGCGTTTGACACCATTGACCATGACATCTTATTACAGACTAGACCAGTTGATTGGTATTGAAGGTACAGCACTAAGCTGGTTTAAGTCGTATTTATCAGATCGATCTCAGTTTGTATTTGTAAACGATGAGGCCTCGGTTACCACTGCTGTTCGTCATGGAGTTCCACAGGGTTCTGTGCTTGGACCAATTTTATTCACCTAATATATGCTTCCTTTAGGCAATATTATCAGAAAACACTCCATAAACTTTCACTGTTATGCCGATGATACTCAACTATTTCTGTCGATCAAGCCAGATGAAACCCACCAGGTCGCCAAACTTCAAGCGTGTCTTAAAGACATCAAAACCTGGATGACCTGCAACTTCCTGCTGCTGAACTCGGACAAGACTGAAGTTATTTTAATCGGACCAGAACACCTCAGAAATCAAGTATCTGATGATATGGTTTCTCTTAATGGCATCGCTCTGGCATCTACCACCACCGTAAGGAATCTCGGAGTTATTTTTGACCAGGACCTGTCCTTTGGCTCTCACGTGAAACAGATCTCAAGGACCGCCTTTTTTCACCGACGGAACATCTCAAATTATCAGGCTGCTCCGGTAAATCCCTTGGATCTCTCCAACTGATCCAGAATGCTGCAGTTCGTGTACTAACGAGGACACATTACTCCTGTACTAGCTTATAGTTAGGGCTGTTTCAGGCTTATAGTTAGGGCTGGCTCAGGTTTGCCCTGGTCCAGCCCCTAGATATGCTGCTATAGGCCTAGACTGCTGGGGGACATCTTAGGATACACTGAGCTCCTCCTTTCCTTCTCTTCCTCTTGATGATTGTCTCTTCAATGCATATTACTAACTCTACTTTATTTTTCCATGGATTCGTGGCTGCCTGGCCAGGGGGGGAGGACCGCGGTCCTCCCCCCCTGGCCCTGCTGATGCAACCACGGCCCTGCTGATGCAACTGGCCTGGGGCCGGTCCTGCCTACTGCTATGGCCCTGCTTTCTCCTCCCACTGCCCCTGGGATGCCCCTCCTCTCTACCTCCTTCTGCTTAATGGGTCGTGGTTATCTGGATCATGGACCATGTATACTACTCATGATATGAATAATTTCAGTCACATTGATTGAATGTGCTGTAACTCTGTTACGTTATTCATTCTGGTCACATGACATCTATTGCTTCTGTCCATCCGGGAAAAGGGATCCTCCTCTGTTGCTCTCCCTCAGGTTTCTTTCCCTTTTTTCCATGTGAAAGGGTTTTTACTATCTTTATTGGGGGAGTTTTTCCTGATCCGATGTGAGGCCCCGGGATAGGGATGTCATGTGTACAGATTGTAAAGCCCTCCGAGGCAAACTTGTATTTGTGATGTTGGGCTATATAAAATAAACTGAATTGGAAAAAAACTAACATTCACACTGATGGGAGGAGCTACCATGACACCTGTCCATCAGGACTAACTAACATTCACACACCGTAGGCAGAGCTACGGGAGACATTTGGGGCTTAAGTGTCTCACGGAGCCGGGGATCGAACCGCCAATCCTCTGATTGAAGGACGCATTCTGTCAGCATTGTTGTTTGTGTTTTTGTTTATTTTCCCAAAAGGTTTGGTTTGTCTCATGCATGTTTGCCATCTTGAGGGGTTAAAAAAGTTTATTCGAAAACTAAAAATCGTAAACCAAATACCTGCCTCAAGAACAACAATCCTCACCTTCAGCCCTCCTTCCTACCAACACATTCATTATTCAGTGAAACGTGGTTGGTCTCCTGAACTAGCAGGGTTAACGTTTACGTCACCGACTTACTGCACCACGTATCTGAACATGATGTGCAGATGAACTTTGCTGAGTTTTGTCCTCTGGGTGGCGCTAGAGTTGATCAAATAATATAGGGTTTATTCCTCTGGTATCCCAATTGTGCTAAAAACAACTCAGGACCACCTGCATGTTGAATGTCCTGATTATCACACTTCACATTCACCAAACCAGAAATAAAAGAAACCGACAAACAGAAAAAGTCTAATGAATTAAAGAAGTAATAACTGATCAGATCACAGACACATTCGAGGGGAATTGGACATCTAAATGTCGTGATCTCAAATCTTTTGTTATATAAAGTAAACATTATGTTTGACTGTCTGAATACTAAAGTGTTGATGTCTGACCTGAAGTGAAAGGTTCCCTCCCTCTGGCCAAACCCACTTCCTGGAACCACGCAGATGCCCGTCTCCTCCAGCAGCTTGAGGCAGTACAGCATGTCAGGCGCCAGAGACAGGGCCTGCAAACAGAGCACAGTCAGCTGCTTCCCATCTGCCCACAGACCGCAGACATATCCAGGGACATGCAATGCATGCTGAGATAGAAGAGGATGTCATTTGCTTTGTTCTTAAGTGATTTGATCTTTGACACAAGCTGGCAACACTTCTCTACAAGCTATTAAACACCTGAATAAAAGACTGAAGTAATACACCTGGATGTTCTCTCCTATCCAGCTGACACACAGTGTGGTGGATAGTGTTGATAGTAACACACCTGGGCTTCCTGAACTGCTCGTGGTGGGATGAAGATCTGAGGGAAGGCATACATGGCTCCTTGGACTGGGTTGCATTTGATCCCGGGCACTGAGTTGAGGATCCGCTCCGTAAGCATGGCCTTGTGAGCCAGGACCTCGAGGACCGAGCTCTTCTCCTGGACACCAACACAACACACGGCATAAACAGGTGGAAGACAGAACACTGTGTGTGGTCCACGTCTGGTGTCGCAGGGTTTCTGATGCTGGAGTCAGAGATGAATACATTGCATGGCCATGGCTGCAGTACTGACACCACATGCGGTGGGAGCTGTTCATTGGAATAGCACGAGCCTGTTCGGGTCTCATGTTGGGCATAAACAAACCCGATAGTCTCCTCTGTACAGCTTCTGACTAAAGATGCCTCAACAGTAAGTGTCTCAGTAAAGGTTGTTGGGTTCCTTCACTGCATCCAAAGCCAGATCATTGACATCAACCCCAGTGGGCCTCAGGACAATGAAACATAACCAGAACACAACTGTTCTACCTGAAACAACCCGAGTGTGTTCGTCTACAACACACACACATGCAGGTCTACTCACCTGAAAGAGCATCACACTGCAGCATCAGCTACTGGTTCCAACACAGTCCAGTCAGATCATTACAAACACTGAGGATGCGTTCAGGAACACCACACACACCCACACCCACACACCCACACACACACACACCTTGGTAAACTGAGCATACGAGGGCTCGTGCACTTTGGGAGGGTTAACGATGACGTCCATCGCTGCCTGACCGGCGACCGGGGGGCACAGGCGGACCGAGAGGAGCTTCACCAGCTGGGCCTCCACCTGGGGGTCCATGTTCAACACCTCCATGTAGCCGCCCCGGAACCCACATCTGAGAAACAACAGAGCAGCGACAGCAGACGGGTCAAGAGAACGAGTAGCAAACCTCAGAACCCAACAGGTCAGATTCACCCCGGAGGTAAAGGTGGCTCCTGGATTTACCAACATTGTGCACCAGCATTATTGCAGTTACTTATGTGGTTACTCACTCTCCAGTGTAGCCCTTGGAGGTGGAGTGGAAGGAGACCAGCTCCACATTGTTAAAGTACTCAGGGCCCATCTCATAGAGGACCTTCTTAAAGGAGTGGAACTGGCAGTCTGACGCGTACACGTTGTCCTGGTAAACCTAAACACAGAAAACAACCTCTGACCTTTTGACACGTCACAGCACACAGGTGGAACTGATCAAATGAATGAATGATGGTCCCCATCTATGTAGTGAGTCACAGCGATTCCAGTGAGCCAGCTAAATGGAACATGGCCTTAATGATTGTCTTTAATTGAATACATCTCACCTGCTTGTAGAACATAGAACAACCTTTTCCTCAACATTAACAACTGCACTCTCAACATTATGGGGTTTTCTCTGAAAAAACACCCCAGATTTTGATGCGATGCAGATCATGTGATAGGATGAACACACGCTGGCCTCCATAGCGGTGGAGTGTCAACCAGCAAGAGCAAGTTGACTCTGGGGGGCTTCTATTCTCATCTAGGTGACAGTACACAGAGCAAGTAGCTGCATGCTAACACAGAGAGTTGAAAGGATCTGGCAAGAGTCTTAGAACCCAGAGGAAAGCCTCCATAATGCCAGAGCTGCTCCTCAGTACCTGGACCAGGGAGCTGGTCCTCAAAACCCTCATGGGCCGTTCCCATCCCTTCCCTGGAGGTCCCTCTACTAGCTCCTAGAGCAGGCCTGGCCAACCCGCGGCTCCCGAGCCGCATGCGGCTCTTTGCCTGGTTTCATGCGGCTCTTGTGTTCATATCGAAGTTTGTGTTTTTTTTTTTTTTTTTAAATCTTTTTATTGATCTTGCAAATACTTTAGACCACTGGTGTCAAACTCAAGGCGCGACGGCTTGAAAGCCATGAAATCGTGGACCCTTTTTCAGTCATTCGCAGACCCGTTTTCAGTCATTCGCGACCCGTTTTCAGTCATTCGCGGACCCGTTTTCAGTCATTCGCGGACCCGTTTTCAGTCATTCGCGGACCCGTTTTCAGTCATTTGCGGACCCGTTTTCAGTCATTCGCGGACCCGTTTGCAGTCATTCGCGGACCCGTTTGCAGTCATTCGCGGACCCGTTTTCAGTCATTCGCGGACCCGTTTTCAGTCATTCGCGGACCCGTTTTCAGTCATTCGTGACCCGTTTTCAGTCATTCGCGGACCCGTTTTCAGTTATTCGCGACCCGTTTTCAGTCCTTCGCGGACCCGTTTTCAGTCATTTGCGGACCTGTTTTCAGTCATTTGCGGACCCGTTTTCATTTGCGGACCCGTTTTCAGTCATTCGCGACCCGTTTTCATTTGCGGACCCGTTTTCAGTCATTCTCGACCCGTTTTCAGTTGTTGAGTGTCCGAGGAAAAATATGAAAGTAAAAAGGTCTAACTATTATAACCATATAATCATTTTATTTTTCTATATAACCATTGAATATATAAATATACTGTTTGGTTTTTATTTTCATTAAAGTTTGTGATTAGACCACATCAAATTCATAGGACGCTATAAGTTGCTATGTTATATACTCTTTTTGAATGAGATGTGTTAAATGTTCTCTCCTTTGTTAAAGAGCATGCATTGGCAGTATTACCAAATAAGGTAGTGAAACCTCCTCTGTCCAACTCTGGTGACAGGATGACTTATGTACTCTGGTGTATAAAAGAGGGGGTAGGAATGCATGTTTTTTGGGGGGTGCCTGACAATTCTGTGCAGGAGTAGAGAAGAGAGAAGAGGTGTTTATTCACCAGCTCTTAACTTAACCCTTTCTTTAAGTTACTTAATATGCATCTTTACTAGAAAAGGAGAAAAATCAGATTGGACCTGTCCCAGCCCTTAGGGGTTGGGACAGGTCTCCAGCTTTAGAGTCTGGAAGAAACTTCTGCCATCAGGAGAGGGGTGCCTGGCAATTCTGTGCAGGAGTAGACAAGAGAGAAGAGGTGTTCACTCACCAGCTCTAAAAAACTTAACCCCTTCTCTTAGCTACTTGTGACTTTTAAACTGTTTGATTGAATTAAAAAAATTTTGTACGTAAGTTAAACTTTGAATAAAAACTCAGCCTTACCCTTTGGAAGGGACTGCAACCAAACAAAAGGTTCTGGTTCTTTAAAGCAATTTAAACCCTCTTTCCCTGTCCATCCACCGTGAGATACAGAGGTGACGACTGAATCTACCAAAGAGACTTAAGGTAAGTATCTTTGGGTGAAGACTTTTGCAGTGTTTGTCATAACGATGAGATGGTGTCAAAATAGGTAGAGAGAAGGTATAGACGATATACGTACTCGCTTGATAAGGGTTGAGAGAAGTTACAGCCTACCGCAGGGGACCTAGAGCGCAAGCTGTAAAACACCCTCGACAAAACCTATAACTTAATTCGAAAATAACACAAAAACCTAACGATATAGCACGGGGCGAGATAAAAGACCGAAGGCGTTATGCCAATATCTTTCATAAATTAAAACAGAATTTTAATATTATGAAAAGACAATGCGAAGATTGCGCACTAAAGGGCGGGATGCCACGCGTAAAATGTGATATGAGACATATAAAAACTCATAAAACTAGAGAACACTATTCAGCTGACGTAATGGGACCTTTAATCCCATCAACCCTGGGTAACAAATATTTTGTAGTTATCACAGATAATGGGGGTGGAGATACGAAAGTGTATCCTGTTCGTACCGCAAGAAACATCTGCAAAAGATTGGATTAGAGCAAATTCCAAGAAAGATTGGGACGTTCCAGTTCAGCTACTAAACCTGAACGAACATTTATCTTTGCCTGAACTAGTTGCTTATATCCCTGATAGATCTAACCATGAACCCCCTCTGCTTAAGACAGAGGACCTGGTGTGGGTAGACAGAGGGAATAAACAGCCAGGATAACCAATTCAAATAACTTGCAAAGGCACAGACAAAGTGATTCTCAAAAGGGGTAATATTGATGATCTAAAACGAATCGGCCCAGTTCACCCGATTCAACTTCGGAAGAGATAATGTCTGAGGGTTCAGATTATTCAGTTTACCATCCACTCATCAGACGCACTGCATTTGTTTTGTCTCACGGAGGACAGGGAGGGATTCAAATAGGGAAGATATCAGACCCTGAAAATCCCACTCAATATCTCACCTGGAGTGAGTATATACCAGGACAAGGTATAATTTGTGAAACTACAAAGGAATCACTAATATGGCAGGGGGTCCGATCCGGAAGGAATAGTTTGCCTAAGAAAACCCCCGCTCACGGAGCCAGAGAAGGCCCAGGGGATTGCCGTGTCACCATGTGTGATGTCTGCTTTGCAGAAGTAGGCATTATGGCTAATTTAGTCAGAAAGGATCATACCTACCCTCCAGGGAAATGCTGCAGGGGTGGTTATATAGGACTCACCACATGTGACAGACAGATGTATACCTGTCTCAAAACAGATGTCCTAACCAGGACAACTTCAATCCTTACCATGATGGAATTAACTGAGATAATTCGCCATCAGTGCACAAGGAAGGATGACAAAGGCAGAATAATCCTAACTGCAGTGAAGCAAGAAAAAGGGATAATGAAACCCTACAAAAACACCCAATTAGGGGACTTTATTGCTGACACCTGGCAGACGTGGAAACATGTAGATAAGCCCTTTAAGTACTATGCATGCCCCGTTACCTCACATGACTGGGCAACGGACCTTTTATGTGCAGGGGACAAACCAGTGACTTCCCGACAGTATGAGAGGAAGTTAGAAATGAAATGGCAAGAGGAGAAAAAGATATTACAAGTCATTATAAACATGACTTTGACAGAGGCCGGCACTTGCTGTGCAGCTTGCCTTCTGATACTCCAGCTGCAGCCAGGTCAAGAATAAAATCAAAATAAAATAACTCAGGGTGCTCTTGTGTCTTCTCTAGGATCAGAGAGGAGGATGGGAGTCATAAAACCTATAGAGGATCTGGAGAGCCCACAAACCCCATCAAAAGATCCAGACCGACCGGAGTACACATTAAATAAGGAAAAAATAAAATGGAAATGCAGATTAATTAAAACCTTAATAAAGCTATTGTTGCTTGTAAGTATAGTAGTCATCGCCTCGGTCTCTTGGGCCTCTATGGGTCAAAGGACTATGTGGAAGTATACAACCCAAACGACCGTGTATAGACAAACCCAGATTATAACATGGGAGAAGGTCAATGTTGATATACCAACTACTGGATGCTTACAAAACTCAGACACATCCGCTGCATGCCATACAGATATGACGTTATGGAGAAGTAACTTCTTTTTAATGTTTCTACATCTGCTGGACATCTCTAAGTTAAATGTCACTAAACCAGACTGCACAAGCTCAAGCTGGATCGGCTTCAAAGCCCAGTGTAAATTGTTGGAGGATCCCCCTCAGTTGGCCTTTTCTAATTGGCAATGGCAATCCTTGATACGACTATGGGTCCGCAGTGACACCATGGAGAATACTAAATCATGCGTTACTCACACCTTTGGCTATGAAAAAGGAAAATTAGACCTGATATTAAAATGCACAGATTCGGAGGATGCAGAACCGATTCTATCATGCTCTGATATACACGTAGAAGGACAAACAGTGACAGGTTTATCCTTAAATCAGAAACAACACAGAACAGTTTTCAGTAATTGCTCTTGTACCAACAATAATCAATCAACAAACTGGGAATGCCAGAGAGAATCTTGGTTTCCAGGACAGGAAGAGATTAAGCCATGGCCGCAAAAAGCCATAAATCAGTCGGTTACAACTTTCTCATTTCCCCCCAGCTATGTCCATGAAACCTTAGATCTGCTCCAACACATCAAACCCGACCTCTCCACACCCTTTGCAACAGATAAGGACCCCTAATAGAGAGCGTCGATCACTTATCACTGAGATAAAGGAACAAGCATGTAAATATTGTGCTTTAAGACCAGAATCTCTCCAATCAGAGGGATTTAACTGGACTTTATTTGTTACATACTCAGACACACCTTTATGGACAGCTCAAGGCCAAACTTTGCACGTACATATGCAGGATAATGCCCATTTTGAACATTTCATGTGGGTCCCTGATTACAAGAATACCAATGTAATCACATGGCATCAGAAACAGCTTCCAATATGGGAGAGAAAATTAGCGTTCTGCCTGAAAGAAAGTAAAGGAGAAGGAACAGGCATGTGGCCAAAGTGGAGAGTTCAGGGGACACAGAAGGGGAGACATGAATGTCACGGTGATAGGCAATGTGGACTCTGGGAGAACAGTTCAATCAGGAAAGCAACCGCTCTGTTGTTATAATATCAATTGTGGAAAACAAAGAATTAGCCAGAAAAATCTACCTGTCCCACAGCCATGAGATATAAAGTGATGTGTGTAGAGTGATTGTGTTTCTACAATGCTTAGTAAAACTAAAGGGAAAGAAATACCTAAGCTATCACATTATGGATGGGACCTGGTAAACCACAGCTGTTGATAAGGGCAGATGAAGGTGGAAGTTTGTTTGAAGGCGATGAAGACTATATGCAACAATGTGTAAATAATTATCTCTCCTAAAAAGGATGGAACCAGCACAGCCTCTAGAGGAGGACAGATGACCAAGGAGGAGAAGGGCACGGAGCATTCTCAACCTGTTATTGCAGGTGGCATTAGATTTAGCAAGACCTGCAATAAAACCAAGAGGGAAGGTGTTGAGTTGAGTTTAGGGCCCTGTCAAACCCCAGTTGAGTCTCCTACAGATTGGGAGGAATTAAAGGATGTGCTGAATCTAGTACCAACACTTGATTATGAATTTCAGAATGAAGTGGAGATTGTTAAGTTAGTGAATGATTTAGACCTAGTCGCTAGAGAGTCTGGCTTAGGTCCACAGATAACCTCCTACGCTGAGGCGGTTAACCCCCCCAGAACCTGCACCGGAACCAGAGGCAGTGAACCCACCGGAACCTGAACCAGAGGCTGAACCGATGGATCAGGCCCCATAGAGACCAGCTCCAGCCGAGATGACATCCATCGCACCGGGACAGAATCAACAGGTCACGGACGCAGGACCCGCTGCTGCAGGTCTATTTTCTACAGTACTGACGCCAAGGCTCGCACCAACACGCCGCAAGATGCCACCTGGAGAGCGGTATCGTCAGTTCTTCGGCATGTGCACGGGTCGTATGAATTGGCACCACATGTCTAAGCCTCTTTTCTGGCCGGAAGTGAGATACATGCAACCTGGAAGAGATTCCAGAGCCTGTGTGGAAAAAGGATGGAGTATTGCAAAATACAAGGAGATGAGAAGGTGTTCCACCTTGGGCAAAGAACCCGTTTTCAGTCATTCGCGACCCGTTTTCAGTCATTTGCGGACCCGTTTTCAGTCATTTGCGGACCCGTTTTCAGTCATTTGCGGACCCGTTTTCAGTCATTCGCGACCCGTTTTCAGTCATTTGCGGACCCGTTTTCAGTCATTTGCGGACCCGTTTTCAGTCATTCGCGACCCGTTTTCATTTGCGGACCCGTTTTCAGTGATTCGCGACCCGTTTTCAGTCATTCGCGACCCGTTTTCATTTGCGGACCCGTTTTCAGTGATTCGCGACCCGTTTTCAGTCATTCGCGACCCGTTTTCATTTGCGGACCCGTTTTCAGTGATTCGCGACCCGTTTTCAGTCATTCGCGACCCGTTTTCATTTGCGGACCCGTTTTCAGTCATTCGCGACCCGTTTTCAGTCATTTGCGGCCCGTTTTCATTTGCGGACCCGTTTTCAGTCATTTGCGGACCCGGTTTCAGTCATTCGCGACCCGTTTTTATTTGCGGACCCGTTTTCAGTCATTCTCGACCCGTTTTCAGTTGTTGAGTGTCAGAGGAAAAATATGAAAGTAAAAAGGTCTAACTATTATAACCATATAATCATTTTATTTTTCTATATAACCATTGGATATATAAATATACTGTTTGGTTTTTATTTTCATTATAGTTTGTGATTAGACCACATCAAATTCATAGGACGCTATAAGTTGCTATGTTATATACTCTTTTTGAATGAGATTATGTGAGTGTTAAATGTTCTCTCCTTTGTTAAAGAGCATGCATTGGCAGTATTACCAAATAAGGTAGTGAAACCTCCTCTGTCCAACTCTGGTGACAGGATGACTTATGTACTCTGGTGTATAAAAGAGGGGGTAGGAATGCATGTTTTTTGGGGGGTGCCTGACAATTCTGTGCAGGAGTAGAGAAGAGAGAAGAGGTGTTTATTCACCAGCTCTTAACTTAACCCTTCCTCTTAGTTACTTAATATGCATCTTTACTAGAAAAGGAGAAAAATCAGATTGGACCTGTCCCAGCCCTTAGGGGTTGGGACAGGTCTCCAGCTTTAGAGTCTGGAAGAAACTTCTGCCATCAGGAGAGGGGTGCCTGGCAATTCTGTGCAGGAGTAGACAAGAGAGAAGAGGTGTTCACTCACCAGCTCTAAAAAACTTAACCCCTTCTCTTAGTTACTTGTGACTTTTAAACTGTTTGATTGAATTTAATTTTTTTGTATGTAAGATAAACTTTGAATAAAAACTCAGCCTTACCCTTTGGAAGGGACTGAAACCCAACAAAAGGTTCTGGTTCTTTAAAACAATTTAAACCCTCTTTCCCTGTCCATCCACCGTGAGATACAGAGGTGACGACTGAATCTACCAAAGAGACTTAAGGTAAGTATCTTTGGGTGAAGACTTTTGCAGTATTTGTCATAATGATGAGATGGTGTCAAAATAGGTAGAGAGAAGGTACAGACGATATACGTACTCGCTTGATAAGGGTTGAGAGAAGTTACAGCCTACCGCAGGGGACCTAGAGCGCAAACTGTAAAACACCCTCGACAAAACCTATAACTTAATTCGAAAATAACACAAAAACCTAACGATATAGCACGGGGCGAGATAAAAGACCGAAGGCGTTATTCCAATATCGGATGAGGATTATCATTTCCTCCGGGATCACTAGGATAATTAGCCGACGGAGTGCCACCGAGTTAGGTGCGAGGTCTTGCCTTTCCTAGTCTCCCCCCTACCCTCCTCTTTCCCTGGCAAGACCACCGTTCACGCTACACAGTCATTTGCGGACCCGTTTTCAGTCATTTGCGGACCCGTTTTCAGTCATTCGAGGACCCGTTTTCAGTCATTCGCGACCCATTTTCAGTTATTCGCGGACCCCTTTTCAGTCATTCGCGGACCCGTTTTCAGTCATTCGCGGACCCGTTTTCAGTCATTCGCGACCCATTTTCAGTTATTCGCGGACCCGTTTTCAGTCATTCGCGGACCCGTTTTCAGTCATTCGCGGACCCGTTTTCAGTCATTCGCGACCCATTTTCAGTTATTCGCGACCCGTTTTCATTTGCGGACCCGTTTTCAGTCATTAGCGACCCGTTTTCAGTCATTAGCGACCCGTTTTTAGTCATTTGCGGACCCGTTTTCAGTCATTTGCGGACCCGTTTTCAGTCATTCGCGGACCCGTTTTCAGTCATTCGCGACCCGTTTTCAGTCATTCGCAGACCCGTTTTCATTTGCGGATCCGTTTTCAGTCATTAGCGACCCGTTTTCAGTCATTAGCGACCCGTTTTTAGTCATTTGCGGACCCGTTTTCAGTCATTTGCGGACCCGTTTCAGTCATTCGCGACCCGTTTTCAGTCCTCCGCGGACCCGTTTTCAGTCATTCGCGACCCGTTTTCAGTCATTCGCGGACCCGTTTTCAGTCATTTGCGGACCTGTTTTCAGTCATTTGCGACCCATTTTCAGTCATTTGCAGACCTGTTTTCAGTCCGTCAGTACGGTCATTTTACATGGGCAAAAAAATAAATAAAATCCTGTGCTTTCATTTTAAAGGGATTTTTTAATGCAGCAGAGTGCAATTTATTCAATTTCAGTCATATTGATGTAATGTGTTGTAACTCTGTTACGTTGTTCATTCTGGTCACATGACATCTATTGCTTCTGTCCATCCAGGGAGAGGGATCCTCCTCTGTTGCTCTCCTGAAGGGTTCTTCCTGTTTTCCCTGTGAAATGGTTTTTACTATCTTTATTTGGGGAGTTTTTCCTGATCTGATGTGAGGTCCCGGGACAGGATGTTATTTGTACAGATTGCACATTTTAATTTGTGATTTTGGGCTGTATAAAATAAACTGAATTGAATATTCACACACTCCTCAATGCTGCGTGATGTGGGTCTTTGCGGTAACACAGTAAAAAATGTGGCTCTTAGTCTCTGACTGGTTGGCCACCCCTGTCCTAGAGCTTCTTCTTCAACAGCACAGAGCATGCCACAGATCCGGGTCACTCCCAGTCAAGACTCATGGCTGCCCGAGGGAGCTCGGTATCACATAGTTATCATTTATTTATGGACATTTCCAATGAATGGTTTAACATTCGACGGGTAAATTACTCTACAAGATTTAGACCTGGATGTGCAGGATTGGACGTTACCTCGTCAGCCATGACAAACAGGTTCTCCTCAAAGGCGAAGTGGAGAACCTCCTCGATACACTTCTTACTCTGCACCTGACCTGGAGTACAGAGTTTGGAGAACAGAGAACTATCAACACTGGCAGTGAATACATGTGTCAGGGCTACAGCAACACATCTGCTTTTATGGAGCGCTTCATATGCAAGCTATAACAATATCTATAGACACAAACACATGTCCATACATGTCAACCCTCAACATGGTCTGAAAGGGAACCTGATGCAGCTAAAGAAGAACCACTGAAAGGCACTGGGAACCTTCATCTGCAGGAAAAGGTATGTGGGGGGAGGACTGTCAAAGAAACGACTAATAATGGAAACAGGTTTGTGATGAGATACATTCAGAAACCTCACACATACTTTTCATTTTGGGTAAAAAAATAGATTTTTCTAAAAGCAAATGCTTTGTATAGGTTACAGTAGTTTGAGTTTGCCACTAGACATGTGTGACATCTTTTGGTATGGTAAGAAATTGCAACAACAGTAAACAGTGTTAATCCCACCCTTATAATAAATAATGACATTATCCCACCCTTATAATAAATAACATGACAACGAGGCCCAACAAGAGCAATGTTCAAAGGAAGAAATCCTAACGACAAGAAAAGCTACAAAAGAAAGACACACAAACACACACACACACACACACACACACACACACACACACACACACACACACACACACACACACACACACACACAGTTGTTTCAGTGTTGCTTTTGTCAGAGTTGTGTGGGTCCTTTGTGTAGCTTCATGCTGCTCACTGGCATTATTGAAGGTGGACGTGTCTTATTGAAGGTAGACGTGTCTTATTGAAGGTGAGTGTGTTTTATTGAAGGTGGACGTGTCTTATTGAAGGCGAGTATGTTTTATTGAAGGTAGACGTGTCTTATTGAAGGTGGACGTGTCTTATTGAAGGTAGACGTGTCTTATTGAAGGTGAGTGTGTTTTATTGAAGGTGGACGTGTCTTATTGAAGGTGAGTGTGTTTTATTGAAGGTAGACGTGTCTTATTGAAGGTAGACGTGTCTTATTGAAGGTAGACGTGTCTTATTGAAGGTGGACGTGTCTTATTGAAGGTGAGTGTGTTTTATTGAAGGTAGACGTGTCTTATTGAAGGTAGACGTGTCTTATTGAAGGTGGACGTGTCTTATTGAAGGTGGACGTGTCTTATTGAAGGTAGACGTGTCTTATTGAAGGTGGACGTGTCTTATTGAAGGTAGACGTGTCTTATTGAAGGTAGACGTGTCTTATTGAAGGTGGACGTGTCTTATTGAAGGTGGACGTGTCTTATTGAAGGTGAGTGTGTTTTATTGAAGGTAGACGTGTCTTATTGAAGGTAGACGTGTCTTATTGAAGGTGGACGTGTCTTATTGAAGGTGGACGTGTCTTATTGAAGGTAGACGTGTCTTATTGAAGGTGGACGTGTCTTATTGAAGGTAGACGTGTCTTATTGAAGGTAGACGTGTCTTATTGAAGGTGGACGTGTCTTATTGAAGGTGGACGTGTCTTATTGAAGGTAGACGTGTCTTATTGAAGGTAGACGTGTCTTATTGAAGGTGGACGTGTCTTACTGAAGGTAGACGTGTCTTATTGAAGGTAGACGTGTCTTATTGAAGGTGGGTGTGTCTTATTGAAGGTAGGCGTGTTTTATTGAAGGTAGACGTGTCTCAAGCCTAGTTTATGGTTCTCCGTCAGGTCGACGGCGTACCTACGCCGTAGCTACGCCGTCGACGCAGACCCCTACGCCGTAGCCTGACGCGCACCTCCCAAAAATCCTAACTACACGTCGCGTTGACGCGGACCGTAAGCGCCGTGATTGGTCCGCTCAGAACGTAATTTCCGGCAGTTGCTTTTTCCCAGCCTCGACCGGTTTAGTGGTCGTACAGAGCACCTCCGCAAATGTCTTCTCTGTCGCCTGCGCTTCAACATTTGCAATATAAGCATTTGCTCTTCAATATTGATGAGCTCCAACTTTAATGCAGCCGCTCCAACTTGGTCGCCATTGTTTACTGTGACCGGAATTCGGCTATAACCCCTGAAACCACACAGCCACACAGGCACACCCCCCTGGCGGCATGGCGATGTTGAGCTATATAAAATACACTGAATTGAATTGAATTACCAATTCTAATGTCCTACCAGTGGGGTTTCCAGGGTTGATGATGCAGAGGACTCTGGGCTGGCACTGCTGTTTAGCGCTGAGGAAGGCCCGCTGCACTTCCTCAAGATCCAGGGCCCAGCAATGGTCCTCATCCAGGTAGTAGTGGATGTGCACGGCCTCCAACTCCGATATGGCTGCAGAGTACAGCGGGTACTGAGGGATGGGGATCATCACGCCGGTCCTGGAGGGGCCCTGCCCCGACACCAGCAGCTTCAGGACGCTCTACGACAATAGGCAGGATGTATGGGATTCACAGTTGCAATCACAACCAATTCCTAATGCTTTCCCATGGCCCATCATGCACCCTGCTCGTACCATGATGCCGTCGCTGGCCCCGGTGGTGAGGTAGATGTTGTTCCAGTCAGAAGGAACTCCCTGGTCTCTCTGTGTGATGTACTCAGCAACATCTCTACGGATACACTCCACTCCCTGGCTGGCGCTGTACGAGCCTGAAGAGGAAAGACACAACATACAGTACGATCACAGCATGTTCAATAGTACTTGGTGAATAGGCCTCGATATAACTAACACACACACACACACACACACACACACACACACACACACACACACACACAAACCTAGGCTCTGTCCACCACAGTCCTGCAGAATGCGCTGGGCTCGTTGCTTGGCATCGTCGGGGAAAGCCGGACTCTGCAGCAGCTCTGGGAAACAACACAGCGCCACAACCTGCAGGGGGAGAAATCATGAACCATGAACGAGGAACCATGAACAGGAACCAGGAACAAGGAACCATTAACAGGAACCATGAGGTTCAGACACACAGACCATCAGAGATGGAGGCACAGAGCAACAGGTTTGCTCGTAGTGGACTCAACCAGTCAGTATTTAAAGAAGAGCTCTAGTAGGTGAACAGAGAAATAAGCTTGTTGTAACTCCGCTCTGTTTCATATAACATTGCATTCTCCTGACGACGTGCGTCTGGAGGCTCATACGTCATTGGTTGGATTCTAGGACGCTGGTTGCTGTATCAATGCTGTAAAGCCTCCCAATGCTAAAAACAACAACTTGCAGTCAACGTATGGCACAATAATTGTCGGCGTTAATGGATTACTGCGTTAACGCATTTATAACACGTCAACGTGCCCAGCCCTAATATATATATATATATATATATATATATATATATATATATATATACACACACACACACACACATAAATAATGTCACACACACACTTGAACTGCCGTAATAATTGTTAAGCTGGAAACATGCTGACGTCATAACTTCCGTGTTGCTGCAGGTTGGTTGGCTACACACCTGACGGAGGAACGTGATTGGCTGCTGGCCCATCGCGTGAGCATCCCCAATGTTGGCTTTGATGACTTCAGTGAAAGACCGTTTCTCTCCCTGGAGAGACAAGAAGTAGATCTTTAACACAATAGGTACACAACACATGTACACAACATACCTACAGGTACACAACACCCCACCCATCTACAGGCACAACACACCACACATCTACACCACCCATCAACAGGCACACCACACATCTACAGGTACACCACACCACACATCTACAGGCACACCACACCACACATCTACAGGCACACCACACCACACATCTACAGGCACACCACACATCTACAGGCACACCACACCACACATCTACAGGCACACCACACCACACATCTACAGGCACACCACACATCTACAGGCACACCACACATCTACAGGCACACCACACATCTACAGGTACACCACACATCTACAGGCACAACACACCACACATCTACAGGCACACCACACATCTACAGGCACACCACACATCTACAGGCACACCACACATCTACAGGCACACCACACATCTACAGGCACACCACACCACACATCTACAGGCACAACACACCACACATCTACAGGCACAACACACCACACATCTACAGGCACACCACACCACACATCTACAGGCACAACACACCACACATCTACAGGCACACCACACATCTACAGGCACACCACACATCTACAGGCACACCACACATCTACAGGCACACCACACCACACATCTACAGGCACAACACACCACACATCTACAGGCACACCACACCACACATCTACAGGCACAACACACCACACATCTACAGGCACACCACACCACACATCTACAGGCACACCACACCACACATCTACAGGCACACCACACCACACATCTACAGGCACACCACACCACACATCTACAGGCACACCACACATCTACAGGCACAACACACCACACATCTACAGGCACACCACACCACACATCTACAGGCACACCACACATCTACAGGCACAACACACCACACATCTACAGGCACACCACACATCTACAGGTACACCACACATCTACAGGTACACCACACCACACATCTACAGGTACACCACACATCTACAGGTACACCACACATCTACAGGCACACCACACCACACATCTACAGGCACACCACACATCTACAGGTACACCACACATCTACAGGTACACCACACATCTACAGGCACACCACACATCTACAGGCACACCACACATCTACAGGTACACCACACCACACATCTACAGGCACACCACACATCTACAGGTACACCACACCACACATCTACAGGTACACCACACCACACATCTACAGGTACACCACACATCTACAGGTACACCACACATCTACAGGTACACCACACCACACATCTACAGGTACACCACACCACACATCTACAGGTACACCACACCACACATCTACAGGTACACCACACCACACATCTACAGGTACACCACACATCTACAGGTACACCACACATCTACAGGTACACCACACCACACATCTACAGGCACACCACACATCTACAGGTACACCACACATCTACAGGCACACCACCCATCTACACCACCCACACTACAGATACACCACCCATCTACAGACACACCACCCATCTACACCACCCACACTACAGATACACCACCCATCTACAGACACACCACCCATCTACACCACCCACACTACAGATACACCACCCATCTACAGGCACACCACCCATCTACACCACCCACACTACAGGCACACCACCCATATACACCACCCACACTACAGATACACCACCCATCTACAGGCACACCACCCATCTACACCACCCACACTACAGGCACACCACCCATATACACCACCCACACTACAGATACACCACCCACACTACAGGCACACCACCCACACTACAGATACACCACCCATCTACAGATACACCACCCATCTACAGGTACACCACACACCTACAGGTACACCACACACTACAGGTACACCCCCCATCTACACCACCCACACTACAGATACACCACCCATCTACAGGCACAGCACCCATCTACACCACCCACACCACCCACACTACAGATACACCATCCATCTACAGGTACACCACACACCTACAGGTACACCACCCATCTACAGGCACACCACCCATCTACAGGCACACCACCCATCTACACCACCGATACACCACCCATCTGCAGGTACACCACACACCTACAGGTACACCACACACTACAGGCACAACACCCATCTACACCACCCACACTACAGATACACCACCCATCTACAGGTACACCCACACTACAGATACACCACCCATCTACACCACCCACACTACAGATACACCACCCATCTACAGGTACACCACACACCTACAGGTACACCACACACTACAGGCACACCACCCATCTACACCACCCACCTACACCACCCATCTACAGGCACACCACCCATCTACAGGCACACCACCCATCTACAGGCACACCACACACCTACAGGTACACCACACACAACAGGCACACCACCCATCTACAGATACACCACCCATCTACAGGTACACCCACACTACAGATACACCACCCATCTACAGGTACACCCACACTACAGATACACCACCCATCTACACCACCCACACTACAGATACACCACCCATCTACAGGTACACCACACACCTACAGGCACACCACCCATCTACAGGCACACCACCCATCTACAGGTACACCACACACCTACAGGTACACCACACACAACAGGCACACCACCCATCTACAGATACACCACCCATCTACAGGTACACCCACACTACAGATACACCACCCATCTACAGGTACACCCACACTACAGATACACCACCCATCTACACCACCCACACTACAGATACACCACCCATCTACACCACCCACACTACAGATACACCACCCATCTACAGGTACACCACACACCTACAGGTACACCACACACTACAGGTACACCACCCATCTACAGGCACACCACCCATCTACACCACCCACACTACAGATACACCACCCATCTACAGGTACGCCACGCACCTACAGGCACACCACCCATCTACAGGTACACCACCCATCTACAGTCTCATGTCTGGCGGGCCCCAGCCTGCAGGGGTCGCTGCATCAGAGGATGACGCAACCGTTCTCCTAGAGCTCTGCTGTGAGGAGCCGCATCCTCGTGCACGCGCACGGGGAACTTAACCTTCCGCTTTGCAGTGAGCGCGCATCCCCCGCTAGACTGACCTCCCGCAGCGCGCTCTCGATGGCTCCCGCCCTCGTGACGATGGGTCCTCTCACAGCGTACTCCACGGCCTTCACGTGCGGGTTCAGGGTGTCCATGGTCAGGGTCCTCTCCCTCAGCCGGGCGGGAGCCCCCGTCTCCGCAGAAGCCTCCGCCGTGCTGAAGCGCTCCCTCACCGGCTCATACCGCGCGGGCGGCCCCAGAGACGGGCAGCACGCGGGGGTCCGGCGGCGGGCCAGCGGACCCCCGCGCGCCAAGTGTCTCACGAGATGCATGTTCCTCCGGTCGGCTCGGGCACGTCACGGTGCAGACGTTGCAGCGTGTGACGCGCTTTCTGCTGACGCACGTTTGCGCCTCACTAAGGCCGGCGTGAGTGCGTGCGTTGGCACAAACGTTTAGTAAAAGTCATGTAAACGTGTTATATTCATGTGTTCATGACGTTCATTTACGCTGAGTTTGAAATAATGAATATGCTTTTGAAAGAAAGACGCTCAAAATATAAGCAGGCATACATACAGGCATCTATATAAATGTTTATTCTTTTAATCAAACTATTGTCTCATTAATTTGTGTCATTTAAGGTTTACTGTATGCTTTGTATTCTCATTGTTAGTTGAAATACTACAATTACTCACTTTCATGTTTACACCGAGATTTCACTGAATGTTTGGTCATGGAAATTTGGTTTAATGTCATGAAAGCCATTGGTCACAATGTTTATGAACCCTGCTAAAGACAAGATAGTGCACAACATCACTAGTGAAGACAGACAGCACCGAGCCCAAAGCCATCTGTAGATGAGCAGAGAACCCGATGTGTAAAGGGTTCCACATGTTATACATCATAGTGGATATGCTGACCGTGAGATGAAGACGAGTCTCTTTGGGCTGCTGGGGAGAGACCCACATGGCAGAGACAACATGCTAGAGACAGACCCACATGGCAGAGACAACATGCTAGAGACAGACCCACATGGCAGAGACAACATGCTAGAGACAGACCCACATGGCAGAGACAACATGCTAGAGACAGACCCACATGACAGAGACAACATGCTAGAGACAGACACACATGACAGAGACAACATGCTAGAGACAGACACACATGGCAGAGACAACATGCTAGAGACAGACCCATATGACAGACAGACATGCTGGAGACAGACACACATGACAGACAGACATGCTGGAGACGGACCCACATGACAGACAACATGCTGTAGACAGACACACATGACAGAGACAATATGCTGGAGACAGACCCACATGACAGAGACAACATGCTGGAGACAGACACACATGACAGACATGCTGGAGACAGACCCACATGACAGAGACAACATGCTAGAGACAGACCCACATGACAGACATGCTGGAGACAGACCCACATGACAGAGACAACATGCTAGAGACAGACACACATGACAGACATGCTGGAGACAGACAACATGCTAGAGACAGACCCACATGACAGAGACAACATGCTAGAGACAGACACACATGACAGACATGCTGGAGACAGACAACATGCTAGAGACAGACACACATGACAGAGACAACATGCTGGAGACAGACACACATGACAGACATGCTGGAGACAGACCCACATGACGGAGACAAAATGCTGGAGACAGACCCACATTGCAGAGACAACATGCTGGAGACACACACATGACAGACATGCTGGAGACAGACCCACATGACAGAGACAACATGCTAGAGACAGACCCACATGACGGAGACAAAATGCTGGAGACAGACCCACATTGCAGAGACAACATGCTGGAAACATACACACATGACAGACATGCTGGAGACAGACCCACATGGCAGAGACAACATGCTAGAGACAGACCCACATGGCAGAGACAACATGCTAGAGACAGACCCACATGACAGAGACAACATGCTAGAGACAGACCCACATTGCAGAGACAACATGCTGGAAACATACACACATGACAGACATGCTGGAGACAGACCCACATGGCAGAGACAACATGCTAGAGACAGACCCACATGGCAGAGATAACATGCTAGAGACAGACCCACATGACAGAGACAACATGCTAGAGACAGACACACATGGCAGAGACAACATGCTAGAGACAGACCCATATGACAGACAGACATGCTGGAGACAAACACACATGACAGACAGACATGCTGGAGAAGGACCCACATGACAGACAACATGCTGGAGACAGACCCATATGACAGAGACAACATGCTGGAGACAGACCCACATGACAGAGACAACATGCTGGAGACAGACCCACATGACAGAGACAACATGCTGGAGACAGACACACATGGCAGAGACAACATGCTGGAGACGGACACACCTGACAGACATGCTGGAGACAGACCCACATGACAGAGACAACATGCTGGAGACAGACACACATGACAGAGACAACATGCTAGAGACAGATACACATGACAGACATGCTGGAGACAGACAACATGCTAGAGACAGACCCACATTGCAGAGACAACATGCTGGAGACAGACACACATGACAGAGACAACATGCTGGAGACAGACACACATGACAGACATGCTGGAGACAGACCCACATGATGGAGACAAAATGCTGGAGACAGACCCACATTGCAGAGACAACATGCTGGAGACAGACACACATGACAGACATGCTGGAGACAGACCCACATGACAGAGACAACATGCTAGAGACAGACCCACATGACGGAGACAAAATGCTGGAGACAGACCCACATTGCAGAGACAACATGCTGGAAACATACACACATGACAGACATGCTGGAGACAGACACACATGGCAGAGACAACATGCTAGAGACAGACCCATATGACAGACAGACATGCTGGAGACAGACACACATGACAGACAGACATGCTGGAGACGGACCCACATGACAGACAACATGCTGGAGACAGACCCATATGACAGAGACAACATGCTGGAGACAGACACACATGACAGAGACAACATGCTGGAGACAGACCCACATGACAGAGACAACATGCTGGAGACAGACACACATGGCAGAGACAACATGCTGGAGACGGACACACATGACAGACATGCTGGAGACAGACCCACATGACAGAGACAACATGCTAGAGACAGACCCACATGACAGACATGCTGGAGACAGACCCACATGACAGAGACAACATGCTGGAGACAGACACACATGACAGAGACAACATGCTAGAGACAGATACACATGACAGACATGCTGGAGACAGACAACATGCTAGAGACAGACCCACATGACAGAGACAACATGCTAGAGACAGACCCACATGACAGACATGCTGGAGACAGACAACATGCTAGAGACAGACCCACATTGCAGAGACAACATGCTGGAGACAGACACACATGACAGAGACAACATGCTGGAGACAGACACACATGACAGACATGCTGGAGACAGACCCACATGACGGAGACAAAATGCTGGAGACAGACCCACATTGCAGAGACAACATGCTGGAGACAGACACACATGACAGACATGCTGGAGACAGACCCACATGACAGAGACAACATGCTAGAGACAGACCCACATGACGGAGACAAAATGCTGGAGACAGACCCACATTGCAGAGACAACATGCTGGAAACATACACACATGACAGACATGCTGGAGACAGACCCACATTGCAGAGACAACATGCTGGAGACAGACCCACATGACAGAGACAACATGCTGGAGACAGACACACATGACAGAGACAACATGCTGGAGACAGACCCACATGACAGAGACAACATGCTGGAGATAGACACACATGGCAGAGACAACATGCTGGAGACAGACACACATGACAGAGACGACATGCTGGAGACAGACACACATGGCAGAGACAACATGCTGGAGACAGACACACATGACAGAGACAACATGCTGGAGACAGACACACATGGCAGAGACAACATGCTGGAGACAGGAACACATGGCAGAGACAACATGCTGGAGATGGACACACATGACAGAGACAACATGCTAGAGACAGACCCACATGACAGACATGCTGGAGACAGACCCAAATGACAGAGACAACATGCTGGAGACAGACACACATGACAGAGACAACATGCTAGAGACAGACACACATGACAGACATGCTGGAGACAGACAACATGCTAGAGACAGACCCACATGACAGAGACAACATGCTAGAGACAGACCCACATGGCAGAGACAACATGCTAGAGACAGACCCACATGACAGAGACAACATGCTAGAGACAGACCCACATTGCAGAGACAACATGCTGGAAACATACACACATGACAGACATGCTGGAGACAGACCCACATGGCAGAGACAACATGCTAGAGACAGACCCACATGACAGAGACAACATGATGGAGACAGACAGACATGCTGGAGACAGACACACATTGCATAGAAAACATGCTGGAGACAGGAACACATGGCAGAGACAACATGCTGGAGACAGACAACATGCTGGAGACAGACACACATTGCAGAGACAACATGCTGGAGACAGACCCACATGGCAGAGACAACATGCTAGAGACAGACCCACATGGCAGAGATAACATGCTAGAGACAGACCCACATGACAGAGACAACATGCTAGAGACAGACACACATGGCAGAGACAACATGCTAGAGACAGACCCATATGACAGACAGACATGCTGGAGACAAACACACATGACAGACAGACATGCTGGAGAAGGACCCACATGACAGACAACATGCTGGAGACAGACCCATATGACAGAGACAACATGCTGGAGACAGACCCACATGACAGAGACAACATGCTGGAGACAGACCCACATGACAGAGACAACATGCTGGAGACAGACACACATGGCAGAGACAACATGCTGGAGACGGACACACCTGACAGACATGCTGGAGACAGACCCACATGACAGAGACAACATGCTGGAGACAGACACACATGACAGAGACAACATGCTAGAGACAGATACACATGACAGACATGCTGGAGACAGACAACATGCTAGAGACAGACTCACACAACAGAGACAACATGCTAGAGACAGACACACATGACAGACATGCTGGAGACAGACAACATGCTAGAGACAGACCCACATTGCAGAGACAACATGCTGGAGACAGACACACATGACAGAGACAACATGCTGGAGACAGACACACATGACAGACATGCTGGAGACAGACCCACATGATGGAGACAAAATGCTGGAGACAGACCCACATTGCAGAGACAACATGCTGGAGACAGACACACATGACAGACATGCTGGAGACAGACCCACATGACAGAGACAACATGCTAGAGACAGACCCACATGACGGAGACAAAATGCTGGAGACAGACCCACATTGCAGAGACAACATGCTGGAAACATACACACATGACAGACATGCTGGAGACAGACACACATGGCAGAGACAACATGCTAGAGACAGACCCATATGACAGACAGACATGCTGGAGACAGACACACATGACAGACAGACATGCTGGAGACGGACCCACATGACAGACAACATGCTGGAGACAGACCCATATGACAGAGACAACATGCTGGAGACAGACCCACATGACAGAGACAACATGCTGGAGACAGACCCACATGACAGAGACAACATGCTGGAGACAGACACACATGGCAGAGACAACATGCTGGAGACGGACACACATGACAGACATGCTGGAGACAGACCCACATGACAGAGACAACATGCTAGAGACAGACCCACATGACAGACATGCTGGAGACAGACCCACATGACAGAGACAACATGCTGGAGACAGACACACATGACAGAGACAACATGCTAGAGACAGATACACATGACAGACATGCTGGAGACAGACAACATGCTAGAGACAGACCCACATGACAGAGACAACATGCTAGAGACAGACACACATGACAGACATGCTGGAGACAGACAACATGCTAGAGACAGACCCACATTGCAGAGACAACATGCTGGAGACAGACACACATGACAGAGACAACATGCTGGAGACAGACACACATGACAGACATGCTGGAGACAGACCCACATGACGGAGACAAAATGCTGGAGACAGACCCACATTGCAGAGACAACATGCTGGAGACAGACACACATGACAGACATGCTGGAGACAGACCCACATGACAGAGACAACATGCTAGAGACAGACCCACATGACGGAGACAAAATGCTGGAGACAGACCCACATTGCAGAGACAACATGCTGGAAACATACACACATGACAGACATGCTGGAGACAGACCCACATTGCAGAGACAACATGCTGGAGACAGACCCACATGACAGAGACAACATGCTGGAGACAGACACACATGACAGAGACAACATGCTGGAGACAGACCCACATGACAGAGACAACATGCTGGAGATAGACACATATGGCAGAGACAACATGCTGGAGACAGACACACATGACAGAGACGACATGCTGGAGACAGACACACATGGCAGAGACAACATGCTGGAGACAGACACACATGACAGAGACAACATGCTGGAGACAGACACACATGGCAGAGACAACATGCTGGAGACAGGAACACATGGCAGAGACAACATGCTGGAGATGGACACACATGACAGAGACAACATGCTAGAGACAGACCCACATGACAGACATGCTGGAGACAGACCCAAATGACAGAGACAACATGCTGGAGACAGACACACATGACAGAGACAACATGCTAGAGACAGACACACATGACAGACATGCTGGAGACAGACAACATGCTAGAGACAGACCCACATGACAGAGACAACATGCTAGAGACAGACCCACATGGCAGAGACAACATGCTAGAGACAGACCCACATGACAGAGACAACATGCTAGAGACAGACCCACATTGCAGAGACAACATGCTGGAAACATACACACATGACAGACATGCTGGAGACAGACCCACATGGCAGAGACAACATGCTAGAGACAGACCCACATGACAGAGACAACATGATGGAGACAGACAGACATGCTGGAGACAGACACACATTGCATAGAAAACATGCTGGAGACAGGAACACATGGCAGAGACAACATGCTGGAGACAGACAACATGCTGGAGACAGACACACATTGCAGAGACAACATGCTGGAGACAGACCCACATGACAGAGACAACATGCTGGAGACAGATCCACATGACAGAGACAACATGCTGGAGACAGACAACATACTGGAGACAGACCCACATGACAGAGACAACAAGCTGGAGACAGACACACATGACAGACATGCTGGAGACAGACCCACATGACGGAGACAAAATGCTGGAGACAGACCCACATTGCAGAGACAACATGCTGGAGACAGACCCACATGACAGACAGACATGCTGGAGACAGACAACATGCTGGAGACAGACCCACATGACAGAGACAAAATGCTGGAGACAGACCCACATTGCAGAGACAACATGCTGGAGACAGACCCACATTGCAGAGACAACATGCTGGAGACAGACACACATGGCAGAGACAACAAGCTAGGGACAGACCCACATGACAGAGACAACATGCTGGAGACAGACCCACATGACAGAGACAACATGCTAGAGACAGACACACATGACAGACAGACATGCTGGAGACGGACCCACATTGCAGAGACAACATGCTAGAGACAGACCGATATGACAGAGACAACATGCTAGAGACAGACCCACATGACAGACAACATGCTGGAGACAGACCCACATGACAGACAACATGCTGGAGACAGACCCACATGACAGAGACAACATGCTGGAGACAGACCCACATGACAGAGACAACATGCTGGAGACAGACACACATAACAGACAACATGCTGGAGACAGACACACATGACAGAGACAACATGCTAGAGACAGACCCACATGACAGAGACAACATGCTGGAGACAGACCCACATGACAGAGACAACATGCTAGAGACAGACACACATGACAGACATGCTGGAGACGCACATGACAGACATGCTGGAGACAGACCCACATGACGGAGACAAAATGCTGGAGACAGACCCACATGACAGACAACATGCTGGAGACAGACCCACATGACAGAGACAACATGCTGGAGACAGACTCACATGACAGAGACAACATGCTGGAGACAGACCCACATGACAGAGACTACATGCTAGAGACAGACCCATATGACAGAGACAACATGCTAGAGACAGACCCACATGACAGACAACATGCTGGAGACAGACAACATGCTGGAGACAGACCCACATGACAGACAACATGCTGGAGACAGACCCACATGACAGACAACATGCTGGAGACAGACCCACATGACAGAGACAACATGCTAGAGACGGACCCATATGACAGAGACAACATGCTAGAGACAGACCCACATGACAGACAACATGCTGGAGACAGACAACATGCTGGAGACAGACCCACATGACAGACAACATGCTGGAGACAGACCCACATGACAGACAGACATGCTGGAGACAGACAACATGGTGGAGACAGACCCACATGACAGACAGACATGCTGGAAACAGACCCACATGACAGAGACAACATGCTGCAGACAGACCCACATGACAGACAACATGCTGGAGACAGGAACACATGACAGAGACAACATGCTAGAGACAGACCCACATGACAGAGACAACATGCTGCAGACAGACCCACATGACAGACAACATGCTGGAGACAGACCCACATGACAGAGACAACATAAAAGAGACAGACAACATGCTGGAGACAGACACACATGACAGACAGACATGCTGAAGACAGACCCACATGACAGAGACAACAACTCCAACAGCCACTGGCAAGATGTGTCCAAAGATACTGATCAAAGATAATATACGTATCATATGTCTTGGCCATACCATCTATAAGGCCATACCATCTATTATTATTGTTTTACTGAGGCGTGGTGGTTATGTGACAGCTTCCTGTTTCTTTGCACGTCCTTTGCCTTTTTATGTAACCCTGAAGGTCTTCTGAGGTCAGGGGTCCACCGTCTGGTCTAGTCTGGTCTGCTTGTTGGAGTCCATCTGACCAGAGCCACCTTTGATCGTCCCTGAGGGCCTTTAGTGTTTTCATTACATCTATTGACACTAATCGTTAGGTTCTTATGTTCAAAATGCATCATGTAATCTTTAACATGTATCACTCCATGATCACCTGCCTACTGTGGTGGATCCACCTGGACCAGTCTGTCACCAGGGTGACCCTGACCGGCCCCATCTCTCTCACATCACATCAGTCCTTCATTTAACGGCTCATGTCTGTCACACGTGGATGGACTGGGAACCCACACAGCCACAGGGGGACCAGTACACACACACAGGAGGGACCAGTACACACACAGGAGGGACCAGTAAACACACTCAGACCGGCTACAGGGGGACCAGTAAACACACTCAGACCAGCTACAGGGGGACCAGTAAACACACTCAGACCGGCTACATGAGGGACCAGTAAACACACTCAGACCGGCTACATGAGGGACCAGTAAACACACTCAGACCGGCTACATGAGGGACCAGTAAACACACTCAGACCGGCTACATGTGGGACCAGTAAACACACTCAGACCGGCTACAGGGGGACCAGTAAACACACTCAGACCGGCTACATGAGGGACCAGTAAACGCACTCAGACCGGCTACATGAGGGACCAGTAAACACACTCAGACCGGCTACATGAGGGACCAGTAAACACACTCAGACCGGCTACATGAGGGACCAGTAAACACACTCAGACCGGCTACATGAGGGACCAGTAAACACACTCAGACCGGCTACAGGGGGACCAGTAAACACACTCAGACCGGCTACATGAGGGACCAGTAAACACACTCAGACCGGCTACATGAGGGACCAGTAAACACACTCAGACCGGCTACAGGGGGACCAGTAAACACACTCAGACCGGCTACAGGGGGACCAGTAAACACACTCAGACCGGCTACATGAGGGACCAGTAAACACACTCAGACCGGCTACAGGGGGACCAGTAAACACACTCAGACCGGCTATATGAGGGACCAGTAAAGACACTCAGACCGGCTACAGGGGGACCAGTAAACACACTCAGACCGGCTACAGGGGGACCAGTAAACACACACAGGAGGGACCAGTAAACACACTCAGACCGGCTACATGAGGGACCAGTAAACACACTCAGACCGGCTACAGGGGGACCAGTAAACACACTCAGACCGGCTACGAGGGACCAGTAAACACACTCAGACCGGCTACAGGGGGACCAGTAAACACACTCAGACCGGCTACAGGGGGACCAGTAAACACACACAAGGGGGACCAGTAAACACACTCAGACCGACTACATGAGGGACCAGTAAACACACTCAGACCGGCTACAGGGGGACCAGTAAACACACACAGGAGGGACCAGTAAACACACTCAGAACGGCTACAGGGGGACCAGTAAACACACTCAGACCGGCTACAGGGGGACCAGTAAACACACTCAGACCGGCTACATGAGGGACCAGTAAACACACTCAGACCGACTACATGAGGGACCAGTAAACACACTCAGAACGGCTACATGAGGGACCAGTAAACACACTCAGACCGGCTACAGGGGGACCAGTAAACACACTCAGACCGGCTACACGGGGACCAGTAAACACACTCAGACCGGCTACATGAGGGACCAGTAAACACACTCAGACCGGCTACAGGGGGACCAGTAAACACACTCAGACCGGCTATATGAGGGACCAGTAAAGACACTCAGACCGGCTACAGGGGGACCAGTAAACACACTCAGACCGGCTACATGAGGGACCAGTAAACACACTCAGACCGGCTACAGGGGGACCAGTAAACACACTCAGACCGGCTACAGGGGGACCAGTAAACACACTCAGACCGGCTACATGAGGGACCAGTAAACACACTCAGACCGGCTACAGGGGCACCAGTAAACACACACAGGAGGGACCAGTAAACACACTCAGACCGGCTACAGGGGCACCAGTAAACACACACAGGAGGGACCAGTAAACACACTCAGACCGGCTACAGGGGGACCAGTAAACACACTCAGACCGGCTACAGGGGGACCAGTAAACACACTCAGACCGGCTACAGGGGCACCAGTAAACACACACAGGAGGGACCAGTAAACACACTCAGACCGGCTACAGGGGGACCAGTAAACACACTCAGACCGGCTACAGGGGCACCAGTAAACACACACAGGAGGGACCAGTAAACACACTCAGACCGGCTACAGGGGCACCAGTAAACACACACAGGAGGGACCAGTAAACACACTCAGACCGGCTACAGGGGGACCAGTAAACACACTCAGACCGGCTACAGGGGGACCAGTAAACACACTCAGACCGGCTACAGGGGCACCAGTAAACACACACAGGAGGGACCAGTAAACACACTCAGACCGGCTACAGGGGCACCAGTAAACACACACAGGAGGGACCAGTAAACACACTCAGACCGGCTAGGCAGTGCTCAATATTTAGCCATAGGAAAGAACATGGAGAGTAATGCCTAGTCGTTGTTTCTAAAGTTTCTCCAGACGCCAGAGGACAGTGACGATGCAGAACACAGTATAATGACAGGATGACGTTATGCTAGCCAGGTGCATCATTATCTGACGGATTGGGGTCAGGACACAAGTCTTACATGGAGGTCGTGTTCAGTGAGAATGTGAAACGATCCATTTTGTCCCAGTTTTCTAGAACATCTGCTTTAGATGAGATTGTTTTCTGACAGTCCAGGGAAGAGTAGAGGAACAAGGCGAAGATGTCCGACCCATGTGATACATTCATGACATTAACATTTTCATTTTGGATTTTAAAATTCAAAATCCTCCACAACTTGCTTTCAGTGAAGGGTGGGTTTGTTTCATCACCTCGACAGCATCATAGATCCTCATGACCCGTATTCATCTCATCTCTGTAACTAAACACTGAGGAGTGTACAATAACCTTTTTGTCATTGTTTTTAATATTTTTAAGTCATAGAACAGAATCTCTGGTGACTCTTGAGGATTAAACAAATCTGTAAAGAAGAAGCTTGTGCTCTGCAGTCTGCCATATTGTTGGTGTCTTTTCACTTATGTGGAAACACTAGAATTATTCATATTATACACATGTATATAATTATTCATATTAAACATATTATACACACACATATATATATATATATATATATATATATATATATATATATATATATATATATATATATATATATATATATATATATATATACACACATACGTGTGTGTATATGTATGTATATAAATATATACATACACACACATAATAATTGTGTATGTGCACACACACACGGCCCACCAAATTGAACATTAATTCATAAATTAACAAAAGTTGCTGATTGACTCACAGTTGGACTGATTGATCAGATTCACTTTATTTTAAAAGAGAACATATTTACTACATAAGCACTAGCTCACAATCTGAGCAATATTTTTCTGACTGCCTTTATCAATCTAGGAAAGCTGGATACCGTCTTTAGTCGATTGCAAATGTTATCTAGTTAAACTCGTAGAAAGGTGACATTCATCTCAAATAAGACCATTTGCCATAGTCCATAAGAGTAGCTCATAAATACATGCCGTGTACTGTGCATAGGAGGCACTACGTGCTCAACATCACTTAACAATGGCAATAAAAACACAGATCTTTATTGCATCTTCAGTACCAGAAAGCACGCAGCTACAAAACGTCTTGGTCCGTCCCTTAACGGGGAGCTATCGCCACTGAGGACGTCCTTTTATTGCAGATGAATGGAGTGTTTCCTGCAGACGTGTGCATCTGCAGAACAGTTGGGAAATATCTTGGTTCTCTGTATGGTTACAGCACACAACCGTACAGTAGAACCGTGTGAGCACGTCCGGTGGGCGTGTCCTACTATCATATCCAATCAGGTGCTGAGGAGCTGACGCTCCAGCAGCTGGGTCTCGTCCTCCAGACCAGAGACAGGTCTGCCCTCTTTGGTCCTTGCTGTTGTTCCGCAATAGGTTCTCCGGGTTCTCACTTATTTCGGCCTTCATCTACAAGATGAGTCTTTGACCCATGATTTTGCGGTTGATCTCAGCCAAGGCCACGGAAAAAACAAAGGCCTTCTCGTCCGAAAGACTGGCGTAAATATCCACTTCCTTCTCCTGTTTCTCTGTGAACGCGCACACACACACACACACACACACACACACACACACACACACACACACACACACACACACACACACACACACACACACACACACACACACACACACGTTTATCACAATTATTTCTGTGAGGAGCAAAAGTAGTTGAGAGGCGAGACTTACTAAGAAAGTGTGAACAATCACTTCCTTTACCTTTCTCCTCTTCCTGTTTCTTCAATCCCACGGTCTTGGGTCGGCCCCGCCCCCTCCGGATGGGATCTGATTGGCTGTTGGCTCGGGATCTTCTCCGGTTCTCCATGTCACCGGTCAAAGAAGAGTCGCTCCTCTCTCTGCGAATGCGTTCGGTCCTCCTCCGCTTGTCCAGCTTGTCTGAAGCAGAACACGCATCATGAGAACGGGTAAAGAAAAGGGGTTAGACGGGATCACAATGAGTAAGGCTATTCAAATGGATTTATTCCTCAGAACTATTTTAACTTCAATTAGAATAGTTCTGAGGAAGAAAATAATACATTTTCAGGGTTCATACACATTCTGACCAGTGGATTTCATGACTTTTCCATGACTTTAAACCAAATGTCCATGACAAACATTTAGTGAAGTCTGGGTGTAAACAGTAAAAAGTGAGTAAATGTAGTATTTAAACTAACAATGAGAACACAAAGCATACAGTAAACCTTAAATGACACAAATGAATGAGACAATAGTTTGATTAAAAGAATAAACATTCATATAGATGCCTGTATGTATGCCTGCTTATATTTTGAGTCTTTCTTTTAAAAGCATCTTCATTATTTCAAACTCAGCGTTTTTTGGAAATAACCATTTTAAAGCTCCATGACTTTTCCAGGTTTTCCATGGCGTAGGAACGCTGCATACAGCCGGCTGGGAACCTTTGTGGCTGAACAGACGGAAGCAGCTCCGTTGCCTAAATCAACTCCAGCCGGTTTCTTCCGGCTAGAGAAGTGAGAACTATTCACCTCCACCACGTATGCAACCTTCAGCGATTACTCACTCAAAGTCCCGCCAGTCCTTTTCATGGCACTGGAGGACATGTTTCAACAACTCAAATTAAAAACATGCAGCTAGTTTGGTGATGTTTGTCATGGATTTATGTGCTCATCATGTTTCTGAGGTGACCTCTCTATTATCCATTTAGGTCTTCAGAAAACAATTCTTCTCTTTCACACAACAGCTTATTGCAATTTGCCAGATTATGCACACTCATAAAACAGTCCTATTGGTCATGATGAATGGACCCGTACTTGTGGAGATCTTTTCTAGTCTTCTGATCGCTCAAAGCGCTTTAACACTATATGACTCATTCACCCATTCACACACTGATCAAGGCGCTACCATGAAGGAGCCATATCATCATCAACCATTCATACACCGTAGAACAGCTACGGGAGACATGTGGGGTTAAGCGTCTTGCTCAAGGACACATCGTCATGGGCTAGTGGAGCCGGGGATCGAGCCGCCGATCCTCTGATTGAAGGACGACCCTGCTCACCACTGAGCCACAGTCACCCATATGGTTGCTATGTGATGGTTGACCTGCTCACTGCAGCACTCCGTTACGTTGTTCATTCTGGCCACATGACATCTATTGCTTCTGTCCATCCGGGGAGAGGGATCCTCCTCTGTTGCTCTCCCTCAGGTTTCTTCCACTTTTTTTCCCTGTGAAAGGGTTTTTACTATCTTTTTGGGGGAGTTTTTCCTGATCCGATGTGAGGTCCCGGGACAGGGATGTCATGTGTACAGATTGTAAAGCCTCCGAGGCAAACTTGTATTTGTGATGTGGGGCTATACAAAATAAACTGAATTGAAAAATTGAATTGAATACTCTTTTTCAAAACCCTGTAGAGGCACCACAGCATAGAGCGCATCTCTATGCTTCATTCACACAGAGACTTTACAAAGTAAATAACAATTCTTTATTTCTTTGCACAATCAAAGGAACATTAAAGCACAAGGTCAAACATTATCAGGCATAATTCATGGCAGGCTGGACCTTACCTGCTATAGCTGGAGAAGAGCGCTCGTTTAATTTGGCGTTTAGAAGTTTTCTGCTAATAAACACATAACCACATGGACAGGACTTGCACGCAACTGGAATCTAGAGAGAATCAAACAGGAAACACACAGATGATTACGTTTGATCAAAGGATGGCACAACAGAACAGCTCAGAGAAGAATAGCACATTTAAAGGAGGAAGCTGCGAAGGCTTTCCAGAACGTTGCGAGGACGTTAGGGATCAAACGTTCAGAGAACATTCGGAACTAAGAACATTCCAAAATAAGTTAAAAAACGAAGTTCTGGGAACCTTCACATAATGTTCAGGAAAACAACTTTCCCCTTACGGTCTAAAAAAAAAAACATTTTGAGTGTTAGGAACACAACATTAAGAGGACAATCTGAACCGACATTCCAGGAAACAATGTTGCGGGAAGGTTTTTGAAGACCAGAAGGTTAGGAATACAACATCCAAGGAACATTTGGAAAACAACATCCCAATAATGTTAGGAACACAACATTCTGAGAGGGTTTTGAAAATGTTTAGACAACGATAGTAATTAAACATTCCAAGAATGTCAAAGATGTAATGCTCTGAGAACATTCTGAGAACAATCCAAAACAAGATTGCAAAAACAATGTTGCCGTCCCGGAAAACAACCTTCTGAGAACGTTCTGGATACAGCGGTCAGAGAACGTTCAGAAAACAACGTTTCCCAATCGCTCTAAAAAAACATTCAGAGAACGTTACGACTACAAGGTTCCGAGAACGTTAAGGATATAGCGTTCCAAGAATGTTAGGACTACAATGTACAAAGAACATTAAAAAAAAAAAATCCAAAATGAGAAAAATTTTGTTTTGAGAAAACAATTCAGAAAAAGATAGGAAATCAGAACATCTTGAACTGAGAACGTTCCGGAAAACAACTTTCTCGAAAACAACATTTTCTAAGAAAAATTAATACAACCTTCTGAGAACATTCTGAAAACAACGTACCCAGAAGAAGGAACATTAAGATAACAAGCTGAGAAAGAAGAAAACCAAAGTCTGGAAACATACGGGAAACAACGTTCTGAGAATGTTAGGATTACAGCGTTCAGAGAACATTCAGAATGTTAGGAAAACAAGGAAAACGCTCTTCGAAACAAGGTTCAGAGAATGTTGAGAGAACAACACCCAGAGAACGTTTTGAAAACATTGTTCCAGGAACGTTCAGAAAACAACCTTCCTGCAACATTCTCAGGATGTTTGAAAAATAACGATACAAGAACCTTATGGAAACAAAATAACGATACAAGAACCTTATGGAAACAAAATAACGATACAAGAACCTTATGGAAACAGAAAGTCACGTTACTTTCTGTTTTAATAAGGTTCTTGTAATGTTACCCTGTTTAGACTAAGTTAAAGGACATAGTGCTACTAGACTAAGTTAAAGGACATAGTGCTGCTAGACTAAGTTAAAGGACATAGTGCTGCTAGACTAAGTTAAAGGACATAGTGCTGCTAGACTAAGTTAAAGGACATAGTGCTGCTAGACTAAGTTAAAGGACATAGTGCTGCTAGACTAAGTTAAAGGACATAGTGCTGCTAGACTAAGTTAAAGGACATAGTGCTGCTAGACTAAGTTAAAGGACATAGTGCTGCTAGACTAAGTTAAAGGACATAGTGCTGCTAGACTAAGTTAAAGGACATAGTGCTGCTAGACTAAGTTAAAGGACATAGTGCTGCTAGACTAAACTGGAGGACGAGGTGCTGCTAGAACCGAGGCTGGACGGGACGTTGCTCTCACGTTCCACCAGCAGAACCAGAGGAACAGACGCGTCGGACGGTGTACTCGGTCTGCGCGTCAGCAGCGACATTACAGCAGCGTTCAGAACTGAAACAAGTATTCCCCTCACCTGTTGGTCGCATTCAGGACAAGATTTAGTAGCCATTTTGACTTTCTTTGTTTTATTCGCAGACATAGTCCGTTCCCTCCGCTGTACGGTAGCTACAGCTGCTCTGTGCATACATGGACGGAAGCCGACGAGCTCAGAGGACACACGCATACAGAAACACAGCGCGATGTGGCTAAACGACAACACACCTTTTAGAAGCACACATTACAGTACACTGGTAGGGCGAACAGTGGCGCATGCGCAGGGAGAGTTCCTCTGCTGGTGTGTTGCATTCAGGGAACGTGGGGAAATGGTTGACGTCAGGCTCTTCACACTGGTTCACGTCAGAAGACACAGAAGACGCTGTACGTTCAGCTTCCAATAGATCTTTTCATTGTCACATGCACAGATAACAGGCAGTTATTCTGTACAATGAAAAGCTAATTTTGCTGGGTCCTCCTCACAGACAGAATTACAATACACTTAAGGTAAAAAATAAATAAGGCACAAAATATAGTGACAGTATTGCACAACAATATAAATAAAGAGTATAAAGTGCACTATGCATTGCAATATCCAAAGTATGGCCGTGACATGAAGTCACAGCAGCAGCCATTCAGAGAGTGTGTGTGTGTGTGTGTGTGTGTGTGTGTGTGTGTGTGTGTGTGTGTGTGTGTGTGTGTGTGTGTGTGTGTGTGTGTGTGTGGAAACTGTTTGTCAGTCTCGTGGTTCTGGACTTCAGACAATGGTCTTATAACACTTAATGACCTCTTTTCATCTTTTAAACAATTTCTCAACCTTGACTTGGATCACAAGTGAATTTAATTTACTCCTCCAAAATCACAAATTTGCATCAGATTGCTTTACAATCTGTACACATACAACATCCTCTGACCTTTGACCCTCATCAGAAGAGGAAAAAACCTAAGGGGAAGAAAAAGGGAAGACACCTTCAGGAGAGCAACAGAGGAGGATCCTCTATCAGGATGGACAGAAGCAATAGATGCCATGTGACTAGAAGGACAATATATGTCATGTGACCAGAGGTACAATAGATGCCATGTGACTAGAATGACAATATATGTCATGTGACCAGAAGTACAATATATGTCATGTGACCAGAAGTACAATAGATGTCATGTGACCAGAGGTACAATAGATGTTATGTGACCAGAAGTACAATAGATGTCATGTGACCAGAAGTACAATAGATGTCATGTGACCAGAGGTACAATATATGTCATGTGACCAGAAGTACAATAGATGTCATGTGACCAGAAGTACAATAGATGTCATGTGACCAGAGGTACAATAGATGTCATGTGACCAGAAGTACAATAGATGTCATGTGACCACAGGTACAATAGATGTCATGTGACCAGAAGGACAATAGATGTCATGTGACCAGAAGTACAATAGATGTCATGTGACCAGAGGTACAATAAATGTCATGTGACCAGAAGGACAATAGATGTCATGTGACCAGAAGGACAATAGATGTCATGTGACCAGAAGGACAATAGATGTCATGTGACCAGAAGGACAATAGATGTCATGTGACCAGAAGGACAATATATGTCATGTGACCAGAAGGACAATACATGTCATGTGACCAGAAGGACAATAGATGCCATGTGACCAGAAGTACAATAGATGTCATGTGACCAGAAGGACAATATATGTCATGTGACCAGAAGGACAATATATGTCATGTGACCAGAAGGACAATATATGTCATGTGACCAGAAGTACAATAGATGTCATGTGACTAGAATGACAATATATGTCATGTGACCATAGGTACAATAGATGTCATGTGACCAGAAGTACAATAGATGCCATGTGACCAGAAGGACAATAGATGTCATGTGACCAGAAGGACAATAGATGTCATGTGACCAGAAGGACAATAGATGTCATGTGACCAGAAGGACAATAGATGTCATGTGACCAGAAGTACAATAGATGTCATGTGACCAGAAGTACAATAGATGACATGTGACCAGAAGGACAATAGATGTCATGTGACCAGAAGGACAATAGATGTCATGTGACCAGAAGTACAATAGATGTCATGTGACCAGAGGTACAATAGATGTCATGTGACCAGAAGGACAATAGATGTCATGTGACCAGAAGGACAATAGATGTCATGTGACCAGAAGGATAATAGATGTCATGTGACCAGAAGGACAATAGATGTCATTTGACCAGAAGTACAATAGATGTCATGTGACCAGAAGGACAATATATGTCATGTGACCAGAAGGACAATATATGTCATGTGACTAGAAGTACAATAGATGTCATGTGACCAGAAGTACAATAGATGTCATGTGACCAGAAGGACAATATATGTCATGTGACCAGAAGTACAATAGATGTCATGTGACCAGAAGGACAATATATGCCATGTGACTAGAAGTACAATAGATGTCATGTGACTAGAAGTACAATAGATGTCATGTGACCAGAAGTACAATATATGCCATGTGACTAGAAGTACAATAGATGTCATGTGACCAGAAGTACAATATATGCCATGTGACTAGAAGTACAATAGATGTCATGTGACCAGAAGTACAATAGATGTCATGTGACCAGAAGTACAATAGATGTCATGTGACTAGAAGTACAATAGATGTCATGTGACCAGAAGTACAATAGATGTCATGTGACCAGAAGTACAATAGATGTCATGTGACTAGAAGTACAATAGATGTCATGTGACTAGAAGTACAATAGATGTCATGTGACTAGAAGTACAATAGATGTCATGTGACTAGAAGTACAATAGATGTCATGTGACTAGAAGTACAATAGATGTCATGTGACCAGAATGAACCATGCAACAGAGTTAATTTACAACCCATTCAATGCATAAATTACAACAACCAACAATAACAGCAACAGTGGATATAGTAGACTATTAATGACAATAAAAGCAGCAATGGTATTGTCAACACTAATAGCAATGCAACTAATAATTAGAATAATGATAATAGCAGTAGGTGTCGGGCAGGACCAGGGTCCAGATTAAACCAAGACCAGGGTCCAGATTAAACCAGGACCAGGGTCCAGATTAAACCAGGACCAGGGTCCAGATTAAACCAAGACCAGGGTCCAGATTAAACCAGGATCCATAGAAACCTGTGAGGAGAGAAAGCACAAAGACTGTAGGGAAGAAGTAGAGTTAGTAATGTGCATTAATGAGACATTCATCCAGAAGGAGAGAGAGAAGAGGAGAGAGGAGCTCAGTGTATAAAGTGGAAGCTGATTCCACAGAAGAGGAGCTTGATAACTGAAGGCTCTGCTCCAATCCTACTTTTTAAGACTCTGGGAACCACAAGTAGCCCTGCATTCAGTGAGCGCAGCTCTCTAGTGGGGTAATATGGTACTATGAGCTCTCTAGTGGGGTAATATGGTACTATGAGCTCTCTAGTGGGGTAATATGGTACTATGAGCTCTCTAGTGGGGTAATATGGTGCTATGAGCTCTCTAGTGGGGTAATATGGTACTATGAGCTCTCTAGTGGGTAATATGGTACTATAAGCTCTCTAGTGGGGTAATATGGTACTATGAGTTCTCTAGTGGGGTAATATGGTACTATGAGCTCTCTAGTGGGGTAATATGGTACTATGAGCTCTCTAGTGGGGTAATATGGTACTATGAGCTCTCTAGTGGGGTAATATGGTACTATGAGCTCTCTAGTGGGGTAATATGGTACTATAAACTCTCTAGTGGGGTAATATGGTACTATGAACTCTCTAGTGGGGTAATATGGTACTATGAGTTCTCTAGTGGGGTAATATGGTACTATGAGCTCTCTAGTGGGGTAATATGGTACTATGAGCTCTCTAGTGGGGTAATATGGTACTATGAGCTCTCTAGTGGGGTAATATGGTACTATGAGATCTCTAGTGGGGTAATATGGTACTATGAGCTCTCTAGTGGGGTAATATGGTACTATGAGATCTCTAGTGGGGTAATATGGTACAATTAGTGATGTGTCCTTTCGTGTCGAGGCTTCGATGGACGTGTCGAGTAATCCAGATAGATTTTGGTGAAGCGCGTATCGAGGCTTGTGTCGATGACGTATGCGGTGACGTTCGAAGCCTCGCGAGCCGGCCGTACCACGTGACTGATTCAGAAAATAGTTTGTGGGTTTGCCGTGCGATTTGAAATATAAGAGGCAGAGAAACTCAATGGATTTCCCCCTTCCTCTCTGTACCCAGCTTCATGTGTGCCTGTGAAAGGGTATTTTATAAAGCAGGCGAAATAGTCTCAAAAAGCCCAGCACTGTGGAAAAGTTCTTATTTTTACTTAAAACATTGGACACATCAACATGGACTAACGGAGCCGAGGATCGAAACACCGATCCTCTGACTGAAAGTCGGATATATCTAACCACTGACCCACAGTCACATCACAACCCTCTCCCAATTTGTTTCGACTTTTGATTTTGACCCCGCCATTATATCATAAAGATAGACACAATATGTATTGGCGTCACAAACATTTATTAAATTTAAAGCTTCACACATGCCATGGTGTCGTTATGATCACTCTGCTTGTTTTACATGTATTGTCCACTTGGTGGCGCAGTAGAGCAAATTAAGCTCCGTGAAGCTTCGGCACATTAGCGAACCAATTGGATGGAAAGCTTCAATGCGTCAGGAAGCTTCATCTCGCCATCACTAGGTACAATGAGATCTCTAGTGGGGTAATATGGTACTATAAACTCTCTAGTGGGGTAATATGGTACTATAAACTCTCTAGTGGGGTAACATGGTACTATGAACTCTCTAGTGGGGTAATATGGTACTATAAGCTCTCTAGTGGGGTAATATGGTACTATGAGCTCTCTAGTGAAGTAATATGGTACAATGAGATCTCTAGTGGGGTAATATGGTACTATGAGCTCTCTAGTGAAGTAATATGGTACAATGAGATCTCTAGTGGGGTAATATGATACTATGAACTCTCTAGTGGGTAATATGGTACTATGAGCTCTCTAGTGGGGTAATATGGTTTTTGCTTAAGGAGGCTGATGTTTGTGTTCATGCCAATTGGCAAAAAGGGGGAGGGGCCGATAACTTCTAAACACATTTTCTTACCACGGAAAACCCATGAACCGCTTGAGGCGCTTCCATTGCATTGAGCAGAGTTCCCGGTTCATGTCAGTCACGTGTTTGTGAGCGGGATGCGTCCATAAGTCTGTCTCTGTGTGTACAATTAGCGACGGGAAAATGTGTATTGTTAATATTAATTTTATTTCAGCAAATGACAATGATAATTGCTATTTAATCTTTATTTGATTTACAAGTAGGTTTACACAGATTTAAAAAGGGGGAATAAATGTGTCAACAGAACAATAATAGCAAAGTAAGAATCAGCAGACAGTCACTGCAGCAGACATGTACATCAGAGGTCCTCCGTATGGCAACTCGTCAACCAGCAACAGTCCTGAGGAATCACTCCCAACCCAGATCCATCCCAAATGACTGTTCCAAGCAACGGGGTTCATTGATCATGAAAGAGTCAGTGACCTGAAACCAGACCTGCAGCATGCAAACACATGCTGCAGGTCTGGTGTGTCCACTGGAGAGAAGAAACAAATACAGCAACTATAGTGCCCATAGCGGGAGAGACAAATCAGATTTTATATTAAAAAAACACTGCTTAAGTATAAGAAAAATATGACAATGTGAGTTTTATTTGGTAATAATTTGTAATTTATTTGCAGCCCAGTTGGAAGAGCAGAGTAATTAAGGATCATGCTAAATCCTCATGAACACAGAAACTGCATTGAGACCAGATGAGAGCAGCCATCCTGGAGGAACAACGTTCTTTCTGGTTAGCTTACGCTTCAGTGGTCTGGTCTTCAGGTGGGTTGGTCCCAACCGCTTAAAAACGTGCAACAAAGCCATCCTAAAGAACAGCAGAGTTATAGATGAGTATTAAGGGTGGAAGCTAGCTCGCAATACAGCTGGACACCACGACTGTTATCACTCTCCTCCAGATGGAACGACGTGAACGAGTGAGGCGGCACTAGTCAGCTAGCATGTCTAATGTGACGATAAAATGATAGAGGTTAAATACAAATTAGCCAAGCAGGAATTCGTAAAGGAATATGAATGCCCATGACTTGCCACAAGTGCACACTGAGCCTTAGTGCAGTGCAGCGGGCACATGCTTCTTAAAATGTAACATCTCCAACCGGTTGCAGAAGACAGTTCTGCTAGTGAGGGACGTGAAGAGGAACTGATGCATGAACATGAACAATAATTAGAATCATAAAATGAAGGAGTGAGTTCTTCTTTAGAGCTCTTGACATTTTTTAAATTTTTATCTCTGGCCTACAGGATGGGATATTGTGTGTGTTGTATATTTATAATATAGTGAAACATCCAAGGATGGCCTTCCTTCCAACCTGCACTGGGTTTAAAGGACCAGGCCCTCATAGGCCGGGCCCTCGGACTCGGGGGATTCCCTCTGCAGGCGAAGATGCTCCAGCGTGTTGTGGAAGTGTTTGTTGATCTGCTCCGTTTCCTCGCTTGCCTCCAGGTTGGGAAGATCTTCCCTGATCTTCTGGATAAGTTGGTTTAATACCTGCACAGTGACCTGGAGGGGTGCAGGATGAGGGACAGCGTCAGACTTCCTGTTAGTGAGACCTCTATTGCATTCACATCATACGTCTACGTGTTGTGAAGGTTAATGATGTGGAAGACGATGTGCCTATGCTGATCGAATGTTACAATAAGTCCCTGAAAATCACCATATTTACACTTTTAGAGGCCGTGTAAAGAAGCTGGTGGAGTTTCCTGCTCTGATTGTATGAAACTAGACATTCCTGACCGTCTCAGTCCTGCTGATGGACAGCGTGGCAGTAACAACACGTAGCAAGGCGCTAACAGTTAAGAAACCAAGCTAGCATACGTGGATATAAACACGGCACAATGGTGATCCGTGTGTACACATAAAGATCCCACCCTTTGTCTGCTTCATAGAGCTGCCCCAGCAGGGACTTCGCTTGATGCCAGTTGTAGTTAGGATCTATCCCTGAATGTAATCATTTTGACCACGAGGTCGCACGTCTACGTGGAAGGTCACTGCCACACAATGCTCTGTCGGATAGCCAATGTGAAACCCAGTCCCGTTATAGGGGCTCTAGCCAGGAGACGTCACCAATACAGGACCAGCTTGCTCATGTACATCTGTGTAACCCGGCTACCCACGAGCATGCAGACACAAAAGGAAGGGGAGTCCTACCGCGTCGTTCTCCCGCTCATAGAAGCAGACGTATCTGTTGAGGATTTCAATGAAGAGCTGGACTTGCAGCGACGGGTCCATACACTGGTTGGCAATCTTCAGGGCTTTCTTTAAACACTCCATCACCCGCTTGCCATCACGAATCTAACAATGAAAAATGACAGCTCACAGTGAATATACCGGCACATTTGGTACTCCTAGGATGAACATTTTCCCCAGATATAATTCCAACACACCTCTTCACCACTCTTGTCGGTGCTGCGCCCCGACCAGAAGAGGTGGGCACAGATGCTGACGGCGCGGCACTGGTCCGGCTTCTTCAGCAGCTTGGAGGCCGCCAGCGCACACTGAGTCCTCAGCGGCTCGTGGTTTTCCTCGCTGAAGCATCGCATTCGCTCAAAGGTACCGATGATCAGGGTGATGGCTGCCAGCTGGGCTTTAGAGTCACTGATCTCATCCTCATACAGAGAGAAGGCCTGAGGGCAGAAGAAGGCCAAAGAGACCACGATATCTTAACCTCCACAGCTGCACTTGGGTTAATTTGCCGATTACCAAAGACGTTTACGGGGCAGCCCGAACGTGCCAGAGAGCCATTAAGCATCGTACCTGTGACATAAACTCGTAAGCTACAGTCTCGTGGTTCTCAAAGCCGACCTCGCCTGCAGCCAGCGCCCCCTGCAGGAAGAGTCGGAGAGGCAGCTCCGCCAGCTCCGCCTTGATGAGAGCGCTGATGGTCTGGTGGGCGAAGGAGAAGATCTTCTGGCACTTCTTCTCCCACTTGTCATCCTGATGGGAGACACATTTGGGCCAGTTTAAAACACATGGACCAAACTAGAACTGCAGCTGGTGTGACGGCGTGAAAAAGGATCTTTGCGCACCAATGAGGAGTTTTCCTTGTATCTGAAGGCCAGCTGGTAGGCAGCGAACACCAGGGGAGGCAGTGTGTAGCGAATCCGGAGGTTTCCACCTGCGCCAAAGTGTTTCCGGGCTGTGTTCAGAATCTGGAAACAAATCAGAGAGTTAACTTTAACATCAAAGGTGTCAATCAAAAAAATCACCGTTTTGGGATGAGAAAGTTACAGAAACACAAGTTTGAAAGTTTGGGCACAACAAGGATGGTTTGACTGGAGAAGTGGGGATACTACTTGGGACTGGGTTACTTCAGTCGATACTCTACACCCTTTCGAATCGACTGAAGGTATCGACACTCTACACCTTTTAGAGTCGACTGAAGGTATCGACACTCTACACCTTTTAGAGTCGACTGAAGGTATCGACACTCTACACCTTTTAGAGTCGACTGAAGTAACCCAGTTCATCAAGCCTGAATTGGCTACGATGGGAAAAATACTTTAAAAAAATAATCAAATTGCAGAAGTATGTACAGCAGTAGCAGTGAGTATATGCACTTCATTCTCTAGCTCATTTCATGTTGAGGAAAGGACCCACGAGATACTGCTGATCGGGATCTTCAGAGTGGAGCAGGTGGATGAAGCGACCCACGAGGCTCTGCTCCTCAGCAAAGTCCTCCGGGTCCGGATCATCAGCTGGCTGGTCTGGCTGGTCCTGGATCAGTGTGGCTACCAAGCTCAAGATAGAGTCCACCTAGAGAAACCAGGGGGGGGGAGGTCGTTTCTTAATAATTAAATTAAAGTATATACCTTAGGGCTGTGCGGTAAACCGGTTTCAGTTTTTCGTACGGTATGAATTTTTCATATACCGTCATACCCGTTTGGCAGCCAACAACATTTAATGTTCACAGCTTGAAGCTGAAGGAGCAGCGGACGAGCTACTTACGTCTCATGTTAACTCACTTGACTCATGGTGTGCAAGAAATGACATCGCCAAAAGGCATGCTGGGTAAATTACATCATGCATTTTGACGATGTCATTTCTTGCACACCATGTCAACTTCTATCCGTGAGACGCAAGTAGCTCAGACCGCTGTACATGTATCTGTTACCGTAAACATTAAATGTTGCTGCCGGCTGAAGAATGACAATAGTCGTTACGGCCGCGCATGCGCCACTAGTATCAAGGTATTCCCCTGGGTCCTAAAACCCTCCATGTTTAGCTCCTTATGTACCAATCAAAACGGCTGCTGGCCAGTTGCGAGCGAGTGGTGAATAACGATGGCCTATTTGGAAAAAGAATACCGTGAAACCGCCAGAATCTTACAAAATACCGTGATATGAATTTTTGGCCATACCGCCCAGCCCTAATATACATTAGGTTGAGGTTGGACTCCCATTTACTCCTGCATCAACTATTATTTGGGCTTAAATTGAGTTAACTTTTGATAATTGCGCAGCATCAATTTCTGTCTACTGGCAATGTTCTGTGGTGCAGGGAACAGGGCAGCGTAGGTAGGGAACAGGGCGGCGCAGGCAGGAAACAGGACGGCGTAGGTAGGGAACAGGGCGGTGCATGCAGGAAACAGGACGGCGTAGGTAGGGAACAGGGCGGCGTACAGTAGGCAGGGAACAGGGCGGCGTAGGTAGGGAACAGGGCGGCGTACAGTAGGCAGGAAACAGGACGGCGTAGGTAGGGAACAGGGCGGCGTAGGTAGGGAACAGGGCGGCGTACAGTAGGCAGGGAACAGGACGGCGTAGGTAGGGAACAGGGCGGCGTAGGTAGGGAACAGGGCGGCGTACAGTAGGCAGGGAACAGGGCGGTGTAGGTAGGGAACAGGGCGGCGTACAGTAGGCAGGGAACAGGACGCCATACAGTACGTAGGGAACAGGGCGGCGCAGGCAGGGAACAGGACAGCGTAGGTAGGGAACAGGGCGGCGTACAGTAGGCAGGGAACAGGGCGGTGTAGGTAGGGAACAGGGCGGCGTAGGTAGGGAACAGGGCGGCGTAGGTAGGGAACAGGGCGGTGCAGGCAGGAAACAGGACGGCGTAGGTAGGGAACAGGGCGGCGTACAGTAGGCAGGGAACAGGGCGGTGTAGGTAGGGAACAGGGCGGCGTACAGTAGGCAGGGAACAGGACGGCGCAGGCAGGGAACAGGACAGCGTAGGTAGGGAACAGGGCGGCGTACAGTAGGCAGGGAACAGGGCGGCGTACAGTAGGCAGGGAACAGGGCGGCGTACAGTAGGTAGGGAACAGGGCGGCGTACAGTAGGCAGGGAACAGGGCGGTGTACAGTAGGTAGGGAACAAGGCTGCGCAGGCCTGGAACAGGGCGGCGTAGGCAGAGAACAGGGCGGCGTAGGTAGGGAACAGGGCGGCGTACAGTAGGTAGGGAACAGGGCGGCGTAGGTAGGGAACAGGGCGGCGTAGGTAGGGAACAGGGCGCCGTACAGTAGGTAGGGAACAGGGCGGCGTACAGTAGGCAGGGAACAGGGCGGCGTACAGTAGGCAGGGAACAGGGCGGTGTACAGTAGGTAGGGAACAAGGCTGCGCAGGCAGGGAACAGGGCGGCGTAGGCAGAGAACAGGGCGGCGTAGGTAGGGAACAGGGCGGCGTACAGTAGGTAGGGAACAGGGCGGCGTACAGTAGGCAGGGAACAGGACGGCGCAGGCAGGGAACAGGACAGCGTAGGTAGGGAACAGGGCGGCGTACAGTAGGCAGGGAACAGGGCGGCGTACAGTAGGTAGGGAACAGGGCGGCGTACAGTAGGCAGGGAACAGGGCGGTGTACAGTAGGCAGGGAACAAGGCTGCGCAGGCAGGGAACAGGGCGGCGTAGGCAGAGAACAGGGCGGCGTAGGTAGGGAACAGGGCGGCGTACAGTAGGTAGGGAACAGGGCGGCGTAGGTAGGGAACAGGGCGGCGTAGGTAGGGAACAGGGCGCCGTACAGTAGGTAGGGAACAGGGCGGCGTAGGTAGGGAACAGGGCGGCGTAGGTAGATAGGGAACAGGGCGGCGTACAGTAGGTAGGGAACAGGGCGGCGTACAGTAGGTAGGGAACAGGGCGGCGTAGGTAGGTAGGGAACAGGGCGGCGCAGGCAGGGAACAGGGCGGCACAGGCAGGGAACAGGGCGGTGTACAGTAGGTAGGGAACAGGGCGGTGTACAGTAGGTAGGGAACAGGGCGGTGTACAGTAGGCAGGGAACAGGGCGGCACAGGCAGGGAACAGGGCGGTGTACAGTAGGTAGGGAACAGGGCGGTGTACAGTAGGTAGGGAACAGGGCGGTGTACAGTAGGCAGGGAACAGGGCGGCGCAGGCAGGGAACAGGGCGGCGTAGGTAGAGAACACAGGGAAGCGTAGGTAGAGAACACAGGGAAGCGTAGGTAGAGAACAAGGCGGCATAGGGAACCGGGTGGTGCAGGAAGCTGAGTGAAGGCTCTCACCTGTTCCTGGGCCAGGATGGTGGTGTTGTAGTCCAGCGTGTTGCTCAGCACATAGCAGCTCATGCTCTTGCGTGACTCGTAGTCAAAGTACTCGAAGAGCGGAGGGAAGTGCTTGAGCTGCAGCACCGTGAGCACGTTGTTGTAAGTGTCCACCGGGATCTTCAGCAGCCGGGTCAGCTCCTTTGACACCGCACTGCTGGTCGCTATGCTGGGGAGAGAGGGAACCAAGCAAGGAGAAGAGTTTATACACACATTACTGTTCCAGGTTCAGCTTGTTGAATCTCTCTCTCTCTCCCTCTGCTCCCCTCCCCCCCCCCCTCCTTACTGTTCCAGGTTCAGCTTGTTGAATCTCTCTCTCTCTCCCTCTGCTCCCCCCCCCCCTCCTTACTGTTCCAGGTTCAGCTTGTTGAAGATCTCCAGGACACACACCCTCTCTCTCTCTCTCCCTCCCTCCCTCTCTCTCTCCCTCTCCCTCTCTCCCCCTCTCTCCCTCTCTCTCCCTCTCTCCCTCTCTCCCTCTCTCCCTCCTCCCCCCCCTCCTTACTGTTCCAGGTTCAGCTTGTTGAAGATCTCCACCGTGCTCTCCAGGACCTTGTCTACGTAGTCCACGCGGTCCGGGTAGCACTTCATGGCCAGGTTGATGAGTGAGACCTGCAGAGAGACCACGTCCTCTGAGGGCATGTCCTGGCGAGACTGAGGAGGAACCACAGGAAGGAAACGTCAGCAGTTTGTTTCTACGTCCCCGAGGTCTGGGAGGGACAAGACCGCTTCATGGATTATTCTGCAACAGAAAGTTATTCAAGTCGACCTAGACCGCTGTTATGCGTTGGTCTAATTTATGGAGGCATTTTGTCTATTTTTTTTACTAGTCAATGGTTTTTCATTATTTGCATTTTTTGCGCAGAAAAATACTAATTAAAGAGAAATAACCAAGGTGTACACCATGGTCTACACATCACCACGTGATGGATCTGGTCTCTCCCTGAACATGGTTCACGAGTAGGGTTGGGTACCGAGAACCGGTTCCATTATGGCACCGGTTCCAACACGTCCGGTACCTACCGGACCGAAAAGCAACGCAGATTTCGGTGCTTCCTTCCGGTGCCTGAGCCGATTTAAATACTTTTTTTTACACTACTCTGTAAAGTTGCACGGTATGTAGATACTAAAAAGGTAGCGCGGTGCCCGCACGCTAAAAATTAAAAATAGCGCGGATCAGAGCTCACTGCTGCTCTGCTCTCTGTCTGCCTGCATGCAGAGCGGGGCTCGAGGGGGCGGGGCTTCCAGCGCTCACACACACACAGCGCGCGCACACAGAGATCGCTGGAGACACGAGCACGAGCTTTTGAACGTCCGTCCTCGGCTTGATGGAACAAATCTCTCCAGTTGATATTAATGATGACGTGTAGTCCAGTAAAGCAGCAGTTTAGGGATCCAACAGAGTCTGAGTTCTGTTGCACACGATCCCATCAGGCCATGATGCTTGTGTCTCTTCTTTTTTAAATATATATTGTTTATAGTTTGAAGTTAAAAGGTTTGAAGCTGTAGTTTGAAGTCAAGTATATTTTGTATGTATTTATTTATATTTACAGTATACTTTAAACAGTTAATATATTGTTCAATTTGAAGAAAAAAAATGGCCTTGGCAATAAAAAAGTATCGGTACAGGCACCGGTATCGGAAAAAATCCTGCCCGACATGGACAACATTTTGAGTGAGTACATGATGACTGTCTGGCAGACTGGGTCAACTTGATTGAACGTACTTGAATGACAGTGGCCACTTGCTGAGAGAAGATGTCAAACAGTTTAATCTCAGCTGGAATGCCAGGGCCGTCTTCTCGATGGGCAAAGAGAGCGAGTCTGAAACACAAGAACGGAGACGATCTAAATGCAGCCGCACACACGAACCAGAGGCAAGTCTTTCTTTAAAGAGTAACTTCACAATACATCTACTTTTTGAGTTTGTTAAGTCAACGTACAATTACTGTATTATACTCTCCATCGATCCTCGTCACATTTTAAATGTTGCAACAGAGAACCAAGTGAGTTTCTATTCCCATGAGCGTTGGTAATGTACCTGTCGATGAGGGCAATGATGATGTTCTTCACATTGACATGCTGATGGAGCTCAGCACAGGAACGAAGGAAAGGGTTGAGGGTCTGAAGGTGGAACTCGTCTGGGAAAACCTGACAACACCATTTTAGTTCAGGAGCTTTCCTTATTCTGGATTGTTAAAATGGATTTACAGAAACAGTTCATCTAGTATTCTCTTTAGCCACCACGCTTCATGGTGAACCAGAGAATTGCATTGAATGACATTTAATACACAGATAAGTAATTTTATCTCAATGTTTGTGTAGCATGGAGGTAGCTACAGCTACATGTTGTTGTGCAAACCTGCATCGCAAAATGACAACACAAGAACACCTTGAACCCGTCTACCTGAATGATGCACTCCATGAGATACTCCTGAGCCAACGAGTCTCTGCAGTTCACAACCTGTTCAAGCACTCCAGAGAGAACAATCTGTGGGCAGAAACAAACGGCTAAATGACTGCACAGTACGTCCGTAAACACGTCAAATAAAACACGTAAGAGGGAAGAGCAGAGACGACCCAGAAGCAATCAGCAGAATCTTAGTCGCTATGTCAGCAGATTCTGAGGGATGTTTTTAATCCTGGAAGAAGCCGTCTGTGTTCCAAACAGTGATGTTATCAGCTGTAGATAATAACCTTCATTGGCCATGAAACAAGTCAATGCCCTCCACCCAGCATGCACGGTGGTGAGGAGGAGGACTCAACTTAAACTGTTTGTTTGGCCATAAAGGGGCAATTCAAGCTAAATGTACACATTAAAGAATCTCAAAAATACATTTATGACAAAAATGCATATACAAGCATTAGTAACTGAAATACATATCACAAGTGTCAAAGCTTGAAAGTGCACTTTATTATTATATTTAATAAATTTAATTTACATAGCGCTTATCCAAATGCTCAAAGACGCTTGACAGAGACAAAACAGAACAAAAATATAGAAAGACAATGGAGCAAACAAAACAATACCAAAAAATAAAATAAGAAAAACTGGAGAAGCTGCAACGGAATTAGTCCTGCAGGGTAGGGAGCAGGGGTTAACAGGTGAAGGGAGCAGGGGTTAGCAGGTGAAGGGAGCAGGGGTTAACAGGTGAAGGGTAGGGAGCAGAGGTTAACAGGTGAAGGGTAGGGAGCAGGGGTTAACAGGTGAAGGGAGCAGGGGTTAACAGGTGGAGGGTAGGGAGCAGGGGTTAACAGGTGAAGGGAGCAGGGGTTAACAGGTGAAGGGAGCAGGGGTTAACAGGTGAAGGGAGCAGGGGTTAACAGGTGAAGGGAGCAGGGGTAAACAGGTGAAGGGTAGGGAGCAGGGGTTAACAGGTGAAGGGTAGGGAGCAGGGGTAAACAGGTGAAGGGTAGGGAGCAGGGGTTAACAGGTGAAGGGTAGGGAGCAGGGGTTAACAGGTTAAGGGTAGGGAGCAGGGGTTAACAGGTGAAGGGTAGGGAGCAGGGGTTAACAGGTGAAGGGTAGGGAGCAGGGGTTAACAGGTGAAGGGTAGGGAGCAGGGGTTAACAGGTGAAGGGTAGGGAGCAGGGGTTAACAGGTGAAGGGTAGGGAGCAGGGGTTAGCAGGTGGAGGGTAGGGAGCAGGGGTTAGCAGGTGGAGGGTAGGGAGCAGGGGTTAACAGGTGGAGGGTAGGGAGCAGGGGTTAACAGGTGAAGAGTAGGGAGCAGGGGTTAACAGGTGAAGGGTAGGGAGCAGGGGTTAGCAGATGAAGGCGAGTTTGAAGAGGTGTGTTTTGAGGGCTTGCTTAAATGACGATAGGGTGGGAGCCTGACGGAAGTGGATGGGGAGGGCGTTCCAGAGGGGGGTGCAGCAGCTGAGAAGGCCCGGTCACCCCAGGTCCGACGCTTGGTCTTGAGTGCTCAAATTGGCAGACCTGAGGCAACGGGTAGGGGCGTGAAGGGGGAGGAGGTCTGGAAGGTAGGGAGGGGCCAGATTGTTTAGGGCTTTGTAAGTGGTGAGTAAGATTTTAAAGTCAATCCTGTATTTGTCCGGGAGCCAGTGGAGGTTGCGTAGGACAGGGGGGATGTGGTCATAGCGGCAGGTGGAGGTGAGCAGTCGAGCGGCAGAGTTCTGAACATACTGAAGTTTGTTGATGATTTTGTTGGGGGAGCCGTAGAGGATGCTGTTGCAGTAATCAAGTCTAGATGTTATGAGGGCATGGATGAGAATTTCAGTGGTGGCAGAGGACAAGGAGGGCCGGAGGCAAGCATGTACAGTACCTGGTGAAAAAGTTGAGGTTGAAACTGGGTTTTTATTTTCGTAAATAAGCTGTGCTTTTCCAATAATGTAAAAAAGCGATTAGTTGCTGCTACTTTTTTACCTGTGTTGGACTATGGTGATCTACTTTATATGCATGCCTCTGCTAACTGTCTTCTTGGGTGGACGCAGCTTACCATGCTTCGCTGCGGTTCATTACAAACTGTAAGGCTCTGACTCACCACTGTGAGTTATACTCTCTGTAGGACGGCCTGCTTTGGCCCCGTAGGCTCTCTCATTGGTACACCCTTATTTATAAAGGTAATCCTTGGTCTGCTCCCAAACTACCTGTGTGTTTGCATCAACCAGAGAAGTGTCGGACAATATTCTTTGCGATCTCTGGACTTTTTTATGCTCACTGTCCCAAATGCCAGTACGGAAATGGGAAAAAGGGCTTTTGTGTTCTCTGCCCCCTCATCATGGAATATGCTGCAGAATGTTTTAAAGCTCAGGGAACTGATACCACTGACTGCTTTTAAATCTCGAATGAAAGAAATAGAGGCAGGTTCCCAAAAGTGTAAATGTTTCTTAAATTAACTCTACGTCACTGTTTCTTAGCTCTTAGTTTCTTTTAACTTGTCTTGTTCTGTGTTTTCTGTCCATAACTATGTGTTTTTTATGCTGCTGCCTGTCTTGGCCAGGTCTCCCTCGAAAAAGAGATCTTTAATCTCAATGAGACTTCCTGATTAAATAAATAAATAAAAAAATGTTCCTGAGGTGAAAGAAGGCAGTTTTGGTGATGTGGTTGGCGTGGGGGAGGAAAGAGAGGGTGGGGTCGAGAATGATGCCGAGGTTGCGGACCTGGGTGGAGGGATGACGATGGAGCCATCAATGTTCAGAGAGAAGGTCTGGGCTGAGTGGGTGAGGGCCGATGATGAGCATTTCAGATTTATGGCAGTCGAGTTTAAGAAAATTCTGCTGCATCCAGGATTTGATATCAGTGAGACAGGAGTGGGTGACTGAGGTGATGGTCTTAGAGGATTTAACACAATGTATACGGACCACTACTTGTACTGTGGTTGTTCGAGAGTCTGGAATGAAACCAAACTTCCTCCTCTTTGACACACACACACACACACACACACACACACACACACACACACACACACACACACACACACACACACACACACACACACACACTAGAATGCAACTATTATGCTTGCGCACGACGCAATGTCAATGCAGAAACACTACATTGTGCAGCCTAGTCTAGTATAGGGTCTACCCAAAGTCAGGGGTCATAACCCTGGAGGCCCCTACGAGGACTTTAAGATACAGGAGGGACTCTAAAAAGTTGCAGAAGGGCAGAGCTCCACATATTTGCACAACATAATTAACTGAAGGAAGATGTCTCTACGGGTTGTATTATTGTATCTCTGCATATTTAAAATAAGGTTGCCTACTGCTTGCAAGTATTGCAGGCGTTGGATGATGGTCTGGGTGATTGAGTCAGGAGAGCTGAATCGTGTACGACTTCACAGGACAAATAAACTGATTGATGGAGACTGTCTGTGAGACAGTCTTTGAGTTCATACTTCTGTGCGTCTGCTTTGACGAGGTCTCACTCTGCTGTTTTATTGTATGCCTATATGTGAGCATAGACTACAGTATATTTATTCATTCGCTTAAAGATTTCCGAGCAAAGTGACTTACTTGAACCGGTTGAGAAGTGAGTAATTAAAACGGACATACCTGTTTGTACTTGTCCACGTTGACGCCCTCCAGCTGGCTGAGGCGAACCAGGTTGGTTCCCACCAGAATCCTAAGTTCTTGCCGTTCCTTTTCTCTCTTCTCTCGGTCCCGGCTGTGACCCTGATGCTGCATTCGAACCCATAACTTGTTCATTTCCGCAAAATTCAGCAGGACAAAGTCGATGGAGTCATTGATGTCACCGGTCATCTCCTCGGTTCCCCTGTGGAGGAAATGCACCGAGTTTAGAAAAGATTGTGAAAGATACATTGTGGCAAACGAGGCATGTAAACTATGGTAAGGTAGATAAACGGACACGATGAATACATGCCAACAGGAGTGAAAGCCATCGACCGTTCTGTGGCTCTGAAGAGAGCAGAGATGCGTTTCACTTTAGTTCGCTTCCGTCATCGTGTCCGACAGCAAGCGGTTCAACCCACTTCAAGACCGGCACGGTCCCTAACGGTGGACCTGAAGAACCCTCCTGCCATCTAGTGGATCTGTTGTTGTCTAACAGAGTGCTCCCTATTGACTGCTGAAGTATAGAATTATATTTCAAACGTATTATTTATTTATGACAGCCATCAGTACTGAGAAAAAAAGATTAAATAAAAAAATGTTATAATGTAATTTTTCATATACTTCGGATGTTTTGTGATTTCAGTGAAACCCTTATTCTAGTCGTTCCCCATCTCTCCACACGTTCCTGCTCACACCTGAAGGGACCGGAGACGCTCAGCAGCTTCAGAGTCAATTCTGACGGTGGCGTCTCAGAAAAGCATGGTTTACGGGTTAGAGACCAAAGACTTACTCTGGCTGCTCTCCGTCGTCTGGCAGGATGTTGCGGGTGCACTGCAACAGGTAGTTCCTGAGGAAGAGGCCCCTGAGAGGGTGCTGGACACCACGGCACATCTCCACCAGGTCCTTCAGGATGTCCTTCCGAGACTGAGGGAAGGAGCGAACGTACACGACGCCCACTGTGATGAGCAGATAGCTGGAGAGAGAAGAGAGATTATTTATTTTTATATATATATATATGAGTTCTTGGTAAACGCTGAGAAGTGATTGGGTCATCAGAGAAAACCCTCTACTTATAATTTAACACTTTTATTTATATATATATATATATATATATATATATATATATATATATATATATATATATATATATATATATATATATATATATATATATATATACATACACACACACTGATGAGCCGATAGCTGGGGAGAGAAGTTCATACACACTGTAAAGCAGTGCTTCTCAAATGGTGGTACTTGAAATTAAAAAAATGTGTATTTAAAATTAGCGTCAATTCAAAATCCTTTAAAAATAGTTATTTAATATAAGTTCTTAAACTAAATGTTACATATTCTATATTAACTCAGACACTGATGTAACAGCGCTGTGGTAATCAAATTTAAGAACAAGTCTGAACCAACGTGAACTGAGGCGCTTAATTTTCCAGCATCCCTTCTTCCTTTTATTTATCATATATACACATACATACATACATACATACATGTGTGTATATATACACATACATACATGTGTGTATATATACATACATTGGTCACTTGCTTTCATCTGCTTGTAAATTAAACCAGTTTGCAATACAAGCAAAGAGAAGGAAGTTCTGTTGTTTTTCTGTCACTATTTACATAGTGGAACTCATAACAGGTTTGTGAAGTTCTGTTTTTAAGCCATCTTGAGCATGGTGCTCCCACGCTGGCTGCCAGAGACGCTGAGGTCTTCCTCGCCCCAGCAGGGAAACTCACCTTTCAGTCAATATAACCGAACTGAGGAATGTATTGCTTCCATGGACGACATTTACCATCAAAACTGAAAGGGACACATTTCTGTTTTAAAAGTGGTACTCACAGTCTAGGGATGATGTTGCCAGCATACTGGACCAGCTCATAGAGATCCGCCACCTTGCGTCCTTTGGCAAACTCATCAGTCAGATAGACTTCTAGGTAGTGGAGTTCGTCAGAGATAGCCATATCTGAAAAGACTGTCAGGGACCAGCGCAAAGCCACCATGATTCATCCACACACAAAGTAGAAAGGTGCACTGAGTAGAATGTGGTGGCTTGTAGCCAACGGCCCTAACAGCGCTAGCTAACAGCGCTAGCTGGCAGTGCAAACAGGGGAACGTTGCGCATCGTCGTCTGTGGAGACGAAGTCATCAGCTGTGACCGCCGCATGATACATAGCCTTGTATCCATCTTAATGTAATTTGCATCATGCATAACTTAGACGTGTAAAGGATACAAAGCTCATAGTAGCTCTTTGGAGAAAGCATGGAGGTCCTCAGCTCCCCCAGCATGTTAGAGGCGTGCTTCAGAGCATCCATCAGCTTGTTCTTGTCCTGCAGACACAGAATTATTCACTCATACAAAGTAGTAGGCGGTAGCTGGCCTTTCATACATCTATAGTGTCGTGGGTGCGTTGCAGTCAGCATGTAGTTTACATTCTCCGCTCTGACTAGAGAAAGGTTGTTTTCTGACATAGCTACATACTACACATGAGGACATTGTTCCTTTTTTTGCTGCGCAATTGCACAATGCGTTTCCCTGAGAACAGAATTGCTGCCTTTTTTTTACCACGAGTTGTTGAAACAGTTTCAATATACAAGGCTGAACTCTGTGTCCGTTTGTCACTTCTCTCGTGGTGAAGCAACTTGTGCTTCAGTTTCTGAAGGACTCAAAACAAGCTTGATTGGCTCTCATATGATTGTTGATTGCAGTGTCTCAAAGTGAATTTGCATAAAGTTGAGCCCTGCTTTATTATCCTCTGTGGTGCCGCTGAGCATCCTTTCAGTCTCTGGACATCAGCGAGTGGTGTCGCTGTAGCGCCGGGTCCATGCAAACTAAAGGCAGATTATTGCTCTCCATGTATATGTGTGAATGGCCTCCAAGGCAGGTTTTGTCTGAACCCAAATTGTACACATTGTTTTGAAGGAGAGATTTAGAGTGGTAAACTTGAAAAATCCAGACAGCTAAAATTCTTTCTTTGGGGGAAGAAATAATAATAATGCTGCAGTCTAAAATGCATTAGCGAGCTGAATGACTTGTTTATTGATTTGCAAGGTAAAGAAACGAAGATAAGGAAACTTATATGTGGATTAGGCTGAGAACCAATGATCACAACCACAACGCATCTATGAAATACTGAAATGACCCTACCAGGCATCGCTTCATCTGGAACGACTGGACCTTGACCGCCTGCACAGCTTCATCCAGAAGCTTCTCCTGTTCGTCCTGGGGAGACTGCTGTGTGGTCGGCTGCAAGAGCAAGACAGCGGGAACACAACTTATCTGAAGATCAGCTTAAACACATTTGGTTTTTACAAAGTGCTGAACAATCAAGCTGCCATTGGACACCAATGCTGTCAGGCCATGCTATGCCACCGGTGTATTACCTGTGTAGAGAGTGTAATACACAGGCAATACACAGCTGGCATAGCATCGAGCTAACTTGATCCCATGACACCTGTGTATTACCCGTGTAGAGAGTGTAATACACAGGCAATACACAGCTGGCATAGCATCGAGCTAACTCGATCCCATGACACCTGTGTATTACCTGTGTAGAGAATGAACTACACAGGTAATACACAGCTGGCATAGCATCGAGTTAGCTTGATGCTATGCCACCTGCTCGTACAGTAGTCACTACATGTGTGAAGTACAGCATACACCAGCTGACTTGTTCCAGTGTAACGGGCTGAGGCCACAACGTCAAGCTACAGTGAAATATGACACCCCCAGCGGAAGTGGATGGCACGCTAACAACAGCTAGTGCTAGCCTCCACACTGTCCCGGTGTTAGGGGATACCAGAGGGTAACGTCACCCTTCCCGGCTCAGTCCATCCGACACATGACACGCACTCTGAGGATGTGACCAATGCTTTCCAAATAACGTGAATAAAATGCACGTTTCAGTGAAACACGTGACGTTAGCTGCTAGCTTGGTTCAGCTGCAGCGGTTAGCCTTGCTAGCCGCTGTCCGCCGTGAGGCCCCGGACTAACGGCTCTTTTCAGCGGGAGACGGACACACTCGACACGCGCGCGCTAGTCCCCGACCGGGATGCACCGCGGCCGGGCAGCACACACGCGGGGAAGAGAGGAGTCTGTTGGGAAAGGTGCTTACCATGGTTATTAGGTGGTGTCAGATCATCCGGAGAGGTTGGCCTGTCATGTGACTCACATTATGTCTGCGCCCCGCCGCGTCACAGAAGAGGCGTGGCCAGGGTTCTGCGCCCGCTGCGTCACAGAAGAGGCGTGGTCAGGGTTCTGCGCTCTGATGCGTCACAGAAGAGGCGTGGCCAGGTTCTGCGCTCTGATGCGTCATAGAAGAGGCGTAGCCAGGGTTCTGCGATCTGATGCGTCACAGAAGAGGCGTGGCCAGGGTTCCACCATTGTCCACGCGTCTCCACCATAGTAACATATGAGTTGGACGTTTAAAAACTATATTTAAAGACTTCATCTCAGTCAGCTGTCAAGTCTGCCCCGCCTCAAAAAAAGCGTTTCTCCTCATCTTTTGTGAGATCCCGTTCAATCTTTTTTTCAAATATTTTCCATCCTTTATCAATAGTTGTCTTTAAACTATCAACAGCCTCATTGATATATATATATATATATATATATATATATATATATATATATATATATATATATATATATATATATATATTCTCCATTTTTTTTTATCACCGATACTTCTAAATTTCTTTCAGTCAGCACGACTTAAAGCATTTCTGTAGTCCTTCATATTCTTCTAAACTACAGTTCCTCTTATTACCTCCCAAGAAGGGGAATCAGTTACTCAACTCAGTCCATGGCTGAGTCTGTGCCTGTTCTTATGTTAACTCGTCAAACTTCCATTTTATTGTTGCTTGTTACATTACCATTTAATTGTCATCAATACTCAGCTTTGCGCGATTAATTTTCGGCAACACTGCCCGTCGTGAGGCTGCATAAGCGTGAGCCTTCAAATGTAAGAACAACTGACCTGGAAATCATCAAAAGCACTTATTGCTTTTGTTTAAGGTTAATACATTGCTGGTCTTTAACCTTTAATCATATTTAAGGTAAGGTTTAAAAAAATCTTTAAAAATTACATTACATTTTTTACTTATTTTCATAGCCTTATTGTAACATGTATTCTTACCAGTAGCAGCTCAAAACCATATAATTTACAGTTTTTTAATAAAGTAATAACATTAACATTGAATTAAGTTCAGAATTGGTTTGGCCCTCCACAACGGTCCAAATTTCTCATGTGGCCCCTTGGGAAAATTAATTGCACACCCCTGAGTTAGATGGTATCTCTGATATTATATACGGAGATATAGTGACAGCTTGTGCAAATCTTTGAGGATAACCTATGGAGGAGCTGTTGCTGTATGTAACTTTGTTCTGTTTCTGTCAGCAGCTATGACTTCCAATCAGTTTTAATACAAACAGATGTACTGTACCAAGCTAGCATGCCTTTGGAACTATATCAGTTCGAGTAGTCATGTTGAAATTACTTATATGACCTATAACTTGTAATAATAACTACAACTTCAAACAATTAAAACAAAAAAAAAATTGTATGTGTATGTATGCAAATTTTATTAATTCAAATGTCTTACTTTTTGCCGTAAGCAACTGTAACTGTAACACACACTGTAACTGTAACACTGTATAAATTGAACTACTCCCGAACATAATGTTAAATAACTGTCTTTGTATTAGATTATTATTTATTGAAGTGTAAAAATATTGTACATGCGTTTATATAAATGTAAAAATATATGTATGCAAATTTCTCTGTTACTATGACGGAAATCCTTTTAATTTAGGGTTAAGAAACCCACCATTACTAAATTATAATAAATATACAATTATAAAAGATCAAACTTAAAACAGAAGAAAATAACAACGATCAAACGCATGTTATTATATTAACTTTCTTCAAAGCTTTTTGTCACAGTTGAGAAGGACCTAACTGGTCCGGCCTAAGTTAATATCACAACACATACAGCAACAGCTCCTCCATTGGTTATCCTCAAAGATTTGCACAAGCTGGCACTATATCTCCATATATAATATCAGAGCTACCATCTAAATTATAGCCATGATTTGTGTGAATGTCAGAACACTAGCTAATTTATAGCTCAATAGTCAGTATACATATCAGAACCCCTGCTAGCTTACAGCCATGGCCTAAGTTAATATCAGAACACCGGCTATCATATAGCTATGGCCTAAGTTAATATCAGAACCCTGTCTAAGATATAGCTATGGCCTAAGTTAATATCAGAACATCGGCTGGATTACAGCCATGGCCTAAGTTAATATCAGAACCCTGTCTAAGATATAGCTATGGCCTAAGTTAATATCAGAACATCGGCTGGATTACAGCCATGGCCTAAGTTAATATCAGAAGACCAGCTAACATATAACTATGGTCTGTGTTAATATCAGAACACCTGCTGACGTATTGCCATGGTTTGTTTTAATATCATAACACCAGCTAACGTATAGCCATGGTTTGTATTAAACGTCAGAGGACTATTTAACTTAAAGATGGATTGTTGTATAAAATGACAGACCTGCGGCTAACAGGCCTGCTATTACTTATAGCATCGGTTTGTATGAATATCAGAACACTAGCTAACCATATTCTCAGTTTGTTTAAGTATCAGAACGCTGTCTAACATACAGCTCTATAGTTTGTACAATATCAGGACACTGGCTAACTTACAGCCCTATAGTTTCATTAAATTATTTTTAATTAATGTCAGCCCCCTGTGTACTTATAACACCATAAAATCTATAGTCTCAGTTCAAGTCCCAGGGAACTTTTGTATACCTTACATGGTTCTGTGCACTATTGCTGTTCTCTTTCAGACCCTTTGTCCACCTCCGAAGTCTCAACTTTAAATACTTGGAGTTCCTTACATATACATATGTATCTCTCATTCAATTACAATTAAAAAAAAAAGAAAAGAAGACTACTCTAGTCAATAAGCATGTTCATGGTTTGTTGATAGTTTATACTACTATAGTTATTCATTAAGTATACTTTAGGTCTCCACAAATATTATCCTTGGTTTCTTTTTAGGAATAAAACTGATTTGAAAGGAAGTTCATTGATTAAATGGGTTCAGTCATGGATTTTATGAAAACTTATTTGATAGCATAAAAACCCCAGCTAACATATAGCTATGGTCTGTGTTAATATCATAACACCAGCTATCATGTAGCCATGGTTTGTTTTAATATCAGAACAGCTGCTAACGTACAGCTATGGCCTGTGTTAATATCAGAACACTAGCTACCTTACAACCATGACCTGTGTTAATATCAGAACACTAGCTACCTTACAACCATGACCTGTGTTAATATCAGAACAGCTGCTAACGTACAACCATGACCTGTGTTAATATCAGAAAACCATCTAACTTACAGTCTAGGTTTGTATTAAACGTCAGCGGCCTGTCTAACTTAGAGATGGATTTTTGTATAAATATCCACACTGCGGCTTACAAGCCTACTCTTACATGGCATCTGTTTTTATGACTGTTTTACTAACAAAAATTGTACCTAGAAGGAATTTATATTCAGCCATATATGTCACAACTGATCATTTTATTACAGTCCACGTCATCTTCCCCCAGAACCCCCCCCTTCACCTTTGCTGTTCATATGCAAATCGAATCCTCCTCCTGGGACCACAGGTGGTCCAGCACCCCTTTGTTCTTAAAACCCAATGCTCCTTTGTAACACCTCAGCCCTCATCACTGTGTGCAGATGAATGTGACCCACAGCCGACTAGTGACTCTGTGCTCATTCCATGCATAGCTGATAAACAATAGTCCATCTTAAGTATTGTATTGTACACATAGACATCATTATATACATGTGCTAGTCCAATTTTGACAAAATAACCTAAACTAGTATAATTCTCCAGAACTCTACAATTATCAAAACATCTGACTTATAGCCTTGGTTTGTATGAATATCAGAACATCATCTCACTATATTCTCAGTTTTTTATAAGTATCAGAATACTGGCTAACATGCCTCTCTATAGTTTGTATGATATCAGAACATCGGTTAACTTACAGCCCTGAAATAACCCTTGACTCATCCCCTCTATATATATATATATATATATTTTTTTTTAAACACCCCCCTCTATGCTAATGCTACATTTAAACACACCCTCCCCACTATATGCTAAATTTAAAAACATACCTTCTATTTTGTTCCCTCCTCCTGTTCCCTGCGTCCTGTTTTAACAGTATGTGGCCCCCATCCCCTGGAACGTACCACTGGATGGATGAGGTAGAAAAAAAGTGCTTCCGCCCCCACCCCTAGACCCCCCTGAGCCCTCACACCTACATGTGATTTGCCGCCCCTCCCCCACGTACCAATGACTTTGAAAAAAAATAAAATGGCTTCCAGGTTGTTGTTTTTTTAAATATGGCGTAATTTGGTACGTTTAGTGCCATTTGGTACGTTGCGGCCACATGCGGTACTGTAATGTACCAGAAGTATACTACTAGAATCAACTCCTCCACTGACAGTGCTGTACTGGTTACCTTGGACAGTCCTGCCTCTCCTGCTGGATTTGAACAGCCCTCTTCCTGACTTCACATCTACCATGGCACCCTGTGTTGACCCCACAATTACAACATGTATCCTCTACATTATCCTTAAAGTTCTCAACTCTGTGATCCGCTCCACACGTGGGACACATGTCCATACCTCTGTTTCCTCTACAGACTGCTATATGTCCATACCTCTGTTTCCTCTACAGACTGCTATATGTCCATACCTCTGTTTCCTCTACAAACTGCTATATGTCCATACCTCTGTTTCCTCTACAGACTGCTATATGTCCATGCCTCTGTTTCTTCTACAGACTGCTATATGTCCATACCTCTGTTTCCTCTACAGACTGCTATATGTCCATACCTCTGTTTCTTCTACAGACTGCTATATGTCCATGCCTCTGTTTCCTCTACAGACTGCTATATGTCCATACCTCTGTTATTATTTCATCCCAGCTTTGTTTACTTTGTGACCTCTCCTGTTCTCTCCCTTCTCTCGGTCTCCTCTCCCACGAGAGACTTGGGTCCAGTCATCAGGATCTATATCATCATCATCATCATCATCATCATCATCATCATCATCATCATCATCATCATCATCATCCATGTCCTGAGGTCCCATCCTTATCCAGTCACAAACCAGTGTATGCCAAATCCAGATTAATTTACAAACACATGAAATCATTCATCATCAAATAAAATAAATGCATATGCTTTGATATGAATGTAGACACATATACAATCATGTGCATTTATTTTAAATGCACATAATTTCATATGTTTGTAAATTCCTTTTTAAAGCTATTTTCATCTTAGTCATATTTATCACACATTGTGCTTCGAATGCTTTGAAGACTTTATTCCAAATCTGTCAAATGAAACATGAAGCGTTGCAAAGCGTTGCTTTACAGAACAGGAAACACATACAGAAAATGCAACAGTGCATTCAATAAAGCATAGAAGGTCTTTACGGTCAAACTGCTGGACCTTTAATAACAACATGCTGGTCCTCATCTGCAAGGAGCAAAGTATTCCTCTTACAATCCACTGAGCCTCCCGCTGGAGCTCACACACCTGCTGGTGCAACACTGGGACCTATGGACGGTCCTGTGGGGCTACTGGGAGGTGGTCTGTCGTCACCCAGCATGCTACCAGTCTTTATTCCAAACTTAGCAGAGGGTCCAACACATCCTCCCTGTGTGCCGCAGGCTGCTTGTCGTAGAGGAGGAACCAGGACCCTCTGGGTGTTTGTTCAGTCAGTAAAGCTTGTTCCTGAAGGTGTAGAACAGAACATTACACCCAGTACAGGGTCGTTCTCCACCCTGCAGGACCCTGCCCTTGTGTTGCGTCCTGTCCTGTCCGCCTGGACCGTGCTGGCAGGATGGCGACCGTCCCGGCTGCAGGCTGGTGGGAACATGCAGCCTGCTGGTTCTACAACATGCAGGGAGGAGTGCAGGTTTCAGGCCACCTCGTGATACATCCGTTTACTGGCGTCTCGGAGCGACTGTCTCATCTCCCGTGGAAGCTGGGACTGTGGATGATCTGGGACAGCTTTCCAAACGAGTCCATGGAGTCCACAGGTTCTTCTGGCCGTGCCGTGCTCTGCTCCGGGACGTCCGGTCCAGGGGCCGAGGCCTGATCCGCGGTGCCGGCCCTCGGGAGGAACTGGGCCAGAGCCGGTATGCCGCGGTCTCGACCCTGCAGCCTCTGCCTGTGGTTCCCCAGACTGAGCAGAGCTCCGTGTCCGGCGGAGACGTAGACGCTGTAGCCGTCCGGCAGGATCTGCTCTCTGAAGGTGCAGTCGTCTCTGCTGTAGGTGAGCTGGACACAGAGAAGATGTTCATACACTTCCTGAAGTTACACTTGGCTGAGAGGAAGTGGCCCTGCACCACTGCAGGCTTTGTTTTGGATGCATTTTAGCTTTGATAATGTATTTATTTCATTTGATGTGACTTTCCATGCATCTTCATTATCTACGGCTGCCAATGTTTTTAATGTACTCTTCTATAGCAGCAGACTTTCCTCCTGTTTCTTTTCTTTTTGTTTCCTAGTCAGCCAATTTGCTAAAGTTTCTCCTGATGTATATTTTTTAAATATAAGTGGATTGTTGTTGATTTTATTTATTAAATGCTACTGGATGTAAATACTTTACATAAATAAAATCACCTGTGACAAGATTTCACAATTCTTTAACATTTCCTTTTTAACCCCAGTTGAGCCACAGACATTTTTCTCAAAAACTCTGAATGGTTTGCATCCCCATACTAAATACAGAATATCTCCTCACCCTCAAGGGCTATTTGAATGATTTCAAAAGGTAGAATATACACAAAACACTTGTGAGACCAGTTAAGAGGTTCATATAGCAGTATGTGTGTTACTGGTTTATTGATTGATGATAGAACACAGGAAAGAAAAGAAGAAAGATTCCAGGATGTATTTCCTCTTTTTAATTATGCATATCATTGCTTTGTGTTCTACTATAAAATGAACATTATCTCTGCAAAAGTTGACTTTGATTAAGTGAAGTTAAATATTTTTAGTAATTCATTTAGTGCACATTTCGTAGGTTTAGATCTGCTGAAAGCAAAAATGCCCTAACTTTCTTCCTGGACCTTGAACGCCTCTGGTTTCACAACAGAGGGGCTCTGCTCAAGCAGATGCACCAAAACATACCAAGCAAGTATCGTTTATCCATAAGTAAGAACAATACATACCAAGTATTGTTTATCCATAAGTTTCCCAAGTATTCAAGCTATGGACAAATCAATCAATGTATAGCTTTGTCAAGAAATGTGTATGTATGACAGCACATTATATAATTATATCATATTGATTTAGGGGTTATTAGGGTATTTTTTTGTGCCATAACCTTGTTTACAGCCAACACATGCACTTTTACTTGTTACTTGTTTATTAAAATGATTTATTTCCATGTGTTTGGCCTATCTTGCAATGGCAGGTTTTCTTTAGTGTATCGTTTGCTATAATATAATATAAATATGGAACTAGTGAGGCTGGTTGTATTGACTAGTATCCATACATGCTAGAAAGTTGAAAATTAATCCTAAATTATAATGGCAGTTTCCATTAGGATTTGCATGAATGGTGTTTATAGATAAAAGGCTTTTAAAAAAAATCTAAAATGTCTCATTAACAAAGTTCCTGGATGTCTGTTTACTTTGAGAGAGAGCGAGAGAGCGAGAGAGAGAGAGAGAGAGAGAGAGAGAGAGAGAGAGAGAGAGGCCAAGGTTGTTGTTGCTGCTGCTCTTTTCATTCTCTGCAAACATCCTCCTGCCGCTGGACAAAGGTTGATGAACTGCTGTCTGTTTAGTGAATGACCGACTGCATGCTGTTGTTTGAGCATGAAGCTGCTTCACAGCATGAAGCTGCTTCACAGCATGAAGCTGCTTCACAGCATGAAGCTGCTGCTGCTGCTGCACAGCATGAAGCTGCTGCTTCACAGCATGAAGCTGCTTCACAGCATGAAGCTGCTGCTTCACAGCATGAAGCTGCTTCACAGCATGAAGCTGCTTCACAGCATGAAGCTGCTGCTTCACAGCATGAAGCTGCTTCACAGCATGAAGCTGCTGCTGCACAGCATGATGCTGCTTCACAGCATGAAGCTGCTGCTGCTGCACAGCATGATGCTGCTGCTTCACAGCATGATGCTGCTTCACAGCTTGAAGCTGCTGCTTCACAGCTTGAAGCTGCTGCTGCACAGCATGATGCTGCTGCTTCACAGCTTGAAGCTGCTGCTGCACAGCATGATGCTGCTGCTTCACAGCATGAAGCTGCTGCTTCACAGCATGATGCTGCTGCTTCACAGCATGAAGCTGCTGCTGCACAGCATGATGCTGCTGCTTCACAGCATGAAGCTGCTGCTGCACAGCATGATGCTGCTGCTTCACAGCATGAAGCTGCTGCTTCACAGCATGATGCTGCTGCTTCACAGCATGATGCTGCTGCTTCACAGCTTGAAGCTGCTGCTGCACAGCATGATGCTGCTGCTTCACAGCACATGAAGCTGCTGCTTCATATCATGAAGCTGCTGCTTCACAGCATGATGCTGCTGCTTCACAGCACATGAAGCTGCTTCACAGCATGAAGCTGCTGCTTCACAGCACATGAAGCTGCTTCACAGCACATGAAGCTGCTTCACAGCATGAAGGCAGCAGGAAACCCAGCAGTTCCTGGAGGAATGTGTTCCTGAAGAGCCTCTGCTTGGTCAAAACATTTCTTAGCTGCATTTCTAGATTTTTTAAATGATAAATTTACCAAAGATCAGCATTGTTTTACTCTTGTTGTTTATATCAATAGTTCAAAGTGAACAATAATAAGTACAATCATGAGATTCATTATAGTTATGAGCAGGTGTATCATCCTCAATGGTCTATCTACTTATTTATGACCTTAGAGATCAAAACCTCCAATATTAATGGGATAAACTAGAAAAGCCTAAAGAGGGATCCACATTCAACACGTGCCCAGAACACACATCCCAACACACACACACACACACACACACACACACACACACACACACACACACACACACACACACACACACACACACACACACACACACACACACACACACACACACACACACAATACCTCGTTGTGTATCTGGCTCAACGTTAGCACAGAGCTCAGAGCACAAACTGATGATGGGATGCAAAGATGTTCAGTGGAAAAGACTCAAAGGTGTTCAGTGGAAAAGACTCAAAGGTGTTCAGTGGAAAAGACTCAAAGGTGTTCAGTGGAAAAGACTCAAAGGTGTTCAGTGGAAAAGACTCAAAGGTGTTCAGTGGAAAAGACTCAAAGGTGTTCAGTGGAAAAGACTCAAAGGTGTTCAGTGGAAAAGACTCAAAGGTGTTCAGCGTCTCCTTCTCTCTGGTGGCTCTGCTCACTAACCACAGCACGAAGAGAGGCTGAATACTGAGGATGAGGGGATGAGGAGGGAGGAGGTGACGGGCTGAGGAGGGAGGAGGTGATGAACTGAGGAGGGAGGAGGTGAGCATTGCTCACAACGCTGTCACAAGAAGTGACATACTGAAATAATAATGTAACAGTGAATATTACGTTTACTAGACAGCAATAACATTTCTCTTCCCCTGACACGTGACTTTTCATAAATATGAAGAATTAAATTAGTCTAATGAATAATTTTTGGGATGAATAATAACTTGTTCAACATGTTTGCATGTGAGTCCTGAACACTAAATAAACAGGTGGCCTCAAATGAGTCCTGAACACTACAGTACATAAACAGGTGGTCTATGAGCCTCACCGAGGAGAAGAGTCTTCCGTCGCCTTGGATGCAGAGAAACCGCGCGGTTGCTGCTCCCCTGATGACCACGCAGCCCGGGTCCACCGGCCGGATCTCCAGCAGGCCTGCAGGTCAAAGGGTCAGAGGGAACCTCCTGCGCTCACCACAGCTTTAGGTCTTTATTTTGAAATGTCCCACTTACTGTACGGAGTCTGCTGGGCCGAGCCGTGGATCTGCCCGTCCTCGCTGATCAGCAGGTGCACGCCCGGCCTGGCGGAGTACAGGTGCGTGAGCCGGGCCAGCGGGCCCCAGCTGTGGGCGGGTTGGGGGCCCTGGTCCGCTAGAGGCCCGCAAACAACCCCGACAGCCAGAAACATATTGACCAGGAGCAGCCGCATGTTCTCCTCTCCTCTGCTAGAGCGAAGCGAGCTGGGCTTTTACATGTGGCCCTTATCAGCAGCAGATAACCCTCTTTCCCAAAGCCAGTTCCTAGAAGCAGACCACAACACCCCCTGCACCACAGCCAACTGGAGCCCCGCTCTCCACTGGCCGTGGGCCAGCTGCCTGACGGACACATGACTGATCCACACGGGATCTTCATGCAACTCAATGTGATATTAAATATGGCCAAACACGCTCTCTATAAAACACGACTCAGGACATGTTCTAAAGCCCTTTATTAATACGGCACACATCCATTTATCCTGTAATAACTATTTGAGGACGTTGTGATTACATTGCTACTCTCAATGACTTCATCAGGTGAGTAGATGGAGTGGCAGCATGATCACTGTCATTAGGACTGTTTCTGGTAGATGATTAGCATGTGGAATGTGCCAGAAGACACTAATGATTCAGTCAAAGTCACAACATGCAGCGGTAAAGTTTTGTGGAGGAAACATACACTTAGACACTTGGTATAAACTCTCAATACTGGACTCATGGAGGCTTCATCTGCTGCTCCAAGGGGCTCATCATGGGAGTATCTTGTGTACCATGTATATTAGTACACTATATATACTTTATTATAGGAGCTGTCTATGGTAGAACTATTGGTACTTGAGTACTTTCTACTTCTGCTCCACCACAACAACGAGGGAATTATTGTATTAAACATACAAAATGTGATAAGCTTATAGAATATGTTATACTGTTGTACATCACAACAAGTAGTAGTAGTAGTAGTAGTAGTAGTAGTAGTAGTAGTAGTAGTAGTAGCAGTAGTAGCAGTAGTGGTCATACTCAGGCTGACACAATGTGCTTCATCAAGTCATTCTTCAAAGTCAGCGTAACATTAAATACACAATGCAGTGGCAGTGGGCTCATGCAGCAGCAGTACTAGTGGAAGTGTAGTAAGACGATTGGTACAAGTAGTATTGCTGTTATCCTAGTATTATTAGTCGTAGTAGTAGTACACGTTGCAGTAGTTTTATTGTCAGGAGCAGAAGGAACCTTGGCTCCTGCCTATAGACTGTGTCTTATATTAATGGGCAAGTTGCATAATTATGTTCCATAAAGTGGCACCAAAAGCGCCACCAAATGTTTTTTTATTTGTGGATAGGGCAAAGTCTGCCGATTGGTCTGAATCCAAGCAGAGCTGTGAGACTAAAAACACACTTCTTTCCGCTCTTATCGCGCTCTGGCCTGAGCTTCCGCTCCTCATCAGTTCCACAAGTTAAACTGTAATGGAGAGCAAACATCACAGCTCACCACACGGCTCGGATTGCAAAAGCTTATCTTTTGCTTTTTAGATTTGTAAATTGATCTTGTCTGTGTTTTGGGCGCTTTGACAAATGCTTTTCCCGTGTGCCAAACGTCTGCACAGCTCCGTCACTAGATGCCTAAGATCTGAATCTGACTTCATTCTTTTTGTGTTTCTTCACCACAGGAACACAGGAACTTTATGCAGAACAGAAATATAATACAAGAAACTGAAAGGACAAAAGTGATGAAGGATCATCTCGCATCATCAGGTGTAGATTCTTGGAGTAAATAAATGTACAGCTGTCAAACAACAACAAAGCAACCCGTTCCCATCTCTCTATGTGGTCACATCTCGTTTCACGGCACGCTGGAATATCCCCAACTTGTCCTGTTTTGAGTTCTAGTTCATCCTTCCTTCCAGAGGCAGTGCTTATTGCTGGATGTCTTCCGTCTCAGGTCGAGTCTTCATAACAACAAAGTCACCGGTGACCTCGGATGACCCCAGCCGGGTAGATCTACCCGGCGTCATACTGAGATCCTTTTTCATCTTCTTGTTACGCAAGCTAACTACCATGCCGGGTAGAACTACCCAACTAACTATCCAAAGGCTGCGACAAGCCGTCCCTCTAGGAGGGAACGCTGCGCTTTCTACCTTCAGACCATCGAGCCGGACGCTGGACGCCAATTTCTATCTTGGGTCATCACCAGGCTGGCCACCTTCACACCGGGAAACATCAACGGTGAGATCGACTAACATGTCTCTACAACAGCAGAGCGCTCTAATTGAGTGGATCGCTAACGAGAGCACGTCAGTGAGCAGAGTCCCGCTCAGGCTGACTGGTGGGACTACTGAGGTTAATTAAGTCGGTGGCGATACTGAGTGTGGACTTTGGTAACATTGGGGCTGTTATAGCTAGCAGAGTGCCTCCACTCAGGCTAATTCTGACAGCTAGCAGACTAGTGAAGAGTGTCCTCGCTGTAGACGCCCCTCTCTCTAGACAAGACTCTTTTCTGACCTGTTTCCACAGTAACACAGTGTTCCCGCTCAAGCTCACTGGTGGACACCAGTAATCACCGCTACCGTACTAGTGAGGAGAGTGCCTGTATGGCTCCTCTCCAGCCTGAAGACGACCATGACCTTTGACCCCCTTGTCTTGGCCCCGAGCACCTGAGGGAGGGCCTTTCTGAGAACCCGTGCATGAACTAACGCAGTGAGGGCCGCTAGATTGGTCGTGGTGGAACACCTGTCCAGAGGGCGTCATGTGTGTTTACTTACTCACAGACTGATGAAATGAGCCCCGCACAGCAGGCCGATCCAACGGGACTCAACCCGCTGACCTCTGAGTGGCATGGTGGTGACGATCAGTCAGAGCTGACCTGAGAGCCTTCAGGCTGAGCTGGATGTCATGATGTCAGGACGCCAGCGTTCTGTGTGCAGCTGTGCAAGCAACCGCTTCACGGGGTCACACACACCGACCCGCTATCAGGAAGCACATTGAATATCATGGGTTTTATTTAAACTTTTACTGTCCAGTAAATGTGAATAGAAACGTGGAAACATCAAAATCAAATCAAAACATAAAATGTATAAAAACAACACTGGAGAAAATTGTAATTTGTAACAAAGATTATTAATTATTAAGTGAATACATCGACTGATATTTCTGGCTGTACTATGAACATGGAGATATATTGTGACCCATTGTAATCCACTCAAAATAATCCATGACCAGAGTGGGTCCAGAGTGGTATTAATACATTTCCTCCAGCAGAGGGCAGCGGTGACGCTTTACAGAAAGAGAGGAGGACTTTGGAGCTGATGCTTTGATTTATACCGGCCAGGTTTACTTTGTCTCACAATACAAATGAAGGTATTCACGCTGAACTAAACTAAGCAGGTTCCAGGCTGCAGCCAGCTGCATGAGGAAGGATGTTTGCAATCAAACATCATGCTGCAGATGTCTGTGAGCGTCCAGCAGTGAAGCCATGATCACCTCCAGACACCAGAGAGAAATATGCTCTTAACCTTTTAAGCTCTAAGGCACTTTTTAGGATTTAGCTCGAAATAACATACCCAAACTAAAAAGGGTGTATCTCTGCAACCACAAGGGCTATTTGAATAATTCTGGTGTTATAATAAAGGCAACCCTTGTGAGCTTTTGGTCAGATGTGTAAATATTAGTATATATGTTGCTGGCTAAGAGCAAATAAAGATTGAAACACAGAACAAATAGAAGTTCCAGGTCCGCCTATAGAAAAAAGCACTTTCAGGATGATTATCTCCTTGAAATGATGCTTCACTAAGAAGAAGAAGAAGAAGAAGAAGAAGAAGAAGAAGAAGAAGAAGAAGAAGAAGAAGAAGAAGAAGAAGAAGAAGAAGAAGAAGAAGAAGAAGAAGAAGCCCTGAGGCTCTCCCACATCATAGCACAATATGTGAACAGTCTCTCTGCACTGTTTTCACTTGAAAAAGTGAAGCAGAACAAAGTCAGATTGGGTAAAGTACAGAGAGAATTCAGGCGAGAATGCAAAATTTGCATTTCGGCACATTTGCGCATATTTTCGCGCATCTGTGACATTTGAATTTTTTCATGTAGCAAACCTTATAGTTCACTTTCATATGACTTATGATGTTCAATACACTTGTATCAGTGTGGATTTACTGAGGGAAATGCATTTTTTCTTATATTTGCTATTTTCTCAATTTTTTTTCAAAATTTGCTGACTCAGCGATTTATGTTGCTGTGTTCTTTGGTTCATATCTCAGTGATGCTTTGTAGCAGAGGGATTTTGTGAGTAGATTTGGAATCTGTGTGGAATTGTCTTGCTTTTTGCTATTTGTCTTTTTCTGATAGCACCAAGCTACGGGCTGCTAGTTCCGGAAACATGCAGAGTGGGCTGACTCGTGACAAAATTATAACTATTTTATTTGAATAATTATTTTAGTTGGTGTTTGAGTTGTGTTGAAATGGCTGACTAATTATTGTAGCCCAGATTCTCTTGTTTAATTTGATGTGTAGCATCAATATATTTGTTCATGATTATTGTAATGTTTTACACAGTTTAATTAAAATTTTAAAAAAGGACCGATATCGGTCCCGCGGGGCTTAAAATTAAGACTCTTTAATAGACAGAAACGGACAAACAGCTTCTAAGCTTTTTGTTTCTTTGTCATCCAACAAAAACTGCATGTGAAGAAATGTGATTTTAAATCACAGCTTCAGGGTGACTGTGTTTTAGTTTGACTTATTTGTGGTTTGCGAGTCATTGTTTGTCTTTGTTTACAGTGATTGGACACATGTCCTTGAGGCTCTTCCATTGGGATGATAAACTATTCGACACCAAGTCAGAACCAACTGCTAAACAATATCTGTTCTGTTCTCTTACTTTGAGGAATGTGTTTTTCAGTGAAAGGAGACGTATTCTGCTCATGTCCTAGAACACGTTCACATGTTTTAGGTTCAATAAGCTCTTCAGGTCTGTTCCATCAGTGTCTGCTCATGCTGATGCTCATTGTCTGAATACGGGCGCTGTGGATTTATCTTTTCAATACTTTTTTCATATTGACCTTTAAGATGAAACAAGACATGAACATCCCACTTGTTACAACATGGGACCTCAAACTAAAGAAGTCACAGTTCTCAGATGTTCATGTTGTCTTCAGGCGACAGCGTTGCGTCAGTAGAATACATGTAAGAACTCATCACTTGTATTATTGGTGACTTTTTAAATCCCAGAAAACGTTATATTTTGGATCATTATTTTGGATCTCAACATGCCTTTAAATGCCCTGAAAGTAACTTTAAAGGAGTAGCTCAAGAATGTAGCATTGCACTGCCATACACTGAAGGCTGAAGCGCGTCTTGTTCTGTAGCTTCTGTCCTCAGCGGCTGCAGCGCTCACAGGAGCCTCGCGCTGCAGCCGCTGAGACGCCTGTCAGCTGTCCTTCACATCTCCACCTCATCCAACCAGACCACTGAACAGACGGTTGATGTTGTTCCCTGATAAAAGACAAATGTTTCTTCTTCAGCATGATATTAAGCTGCTTCACATTTGAATAAAATAGTCTATATCATCTGAAAATAAATACAATATTTAATTGAATGACCAGTCACATAGAAGCATTAAAAAAATAAAATACATCTTTTTTTTCTTCCCTAGCATATATTTTTGATTTATATTCTGTTGTTTACTTGCTGTTGCTCCAGAGTGTTATATTGTCCTGATAACATTACTTTAAAACAAAAGCACGCAATACACTAGTTTTTACTTCATTATTGAATTTGGAGCATAATGCGATTAATCTCAGAAAAATCATGCGATTAATCAGTTAATTGTTTTCTTTGTTTACTTTGCCCAGCCCTAATATATACATATATATATATATATATATATATATATATATATGTATATATATATGTATATATATATATATATATATATATATATATATATATATATATATATATATATATATATATATATATACATATACGTAGCAAGAAGGCTACGTAGAAGGGTTGTAAAAGTCAGGATCATTCTCACCATTCTTTTTTTTTATAAAGCAGTTTCAACTAAAGTGGAGCACTTGTTGGAGCTTCTTTTTAAGGTCAGCAGAGAATGTGGGTTAATACAATTCAAGGATGCTAATTGTTGTAAAAGTTTAAATGCCCTCTGAGACAAACCTGTGACTATAAAAAAAGAAAAAGAAAAGTTGTGGACTTTCAGTTCATAATGTAACTGAAATGTGAGTTTAAACTGATTGCAGCTGAGCTCCTGTCTGGGTCACAACCAGCCACATGCTGCAGGGGATGCGGCCCAATGCCATCCAGCACATCTGTAATTAAAGCAATGTTATTTGTAACACCCACTAGATTGCATTATTTAATGAATACCATTTTTGACACAAATACCATTTAATTGAAAAAGAACTGTATGATAAAAGGTCATCTTGGTACAAAAACACAGGTAAGGACATTACATGCACGGCTTCATGATTCATTCAGTTGGACTACATGTGCACAGCACATACAGTGGGACCTTTTATACAGCCCTGTATAAAACTACAGGACAACTGATAAAAACACTTGATACAACATTGTCATAAGACCACAGGACTCATAGCTACAGACAGTACAGTATCACATCACCACTTCACAAAAGAAAGCCCTGAACGCACATGTCCAGAGTGAGAAAGAAACATTTCAACAGTTTACAGTTCAGAAGCAGTTTGAGCAATAACATACGGGCCGTTCTGTAACTACAGGACAACTTCCTGATGCTAAATGGTCAGATCAAGTCAATTATACAAAATAAACATGTTCACTACATCCAGTCATTCATAGTATTTATTTTTCTGTCCAGGTTTGTTTCTCAGATTTTTCCCTCCATCTTTTGTTGCTTTTAAAAACCAAAAGAAAAGAAAAGACATTCCAATGACTTCCAGTGCTGCTGCTCTTTAAGCCTCATAACATCCTCATCGGCACTATTTCTTCAGTAGAAAGTAGTTCCATGTGGTGTTGTGGTTATCCAGAGTGACAGGGTCACTGCTTTTAGTGTCTCCAGGAGGAGGTCTCCAACCACTAGATTCCAAGAGGGAGGGCGGAGAAGCTTCTTTGTAATTTGGGTGAATTAACTGTGAGGATATTTGGGAAGATGGGGTGATGTTGGGCAGTGTAATACCACCAAGGAGTGTTCTGTGATCAGCGAGCAGCAGCCTTTCTGGAAGAGTCCACATGGCCAGCCGCCAGCCTCCACCTGAGCACAGTGGCCACAGCAGGAACCTCTCTGGAGAGGTAGAGGGCAGAAAGGTATTCTACTGTAAACACGAGGCCCAGCATGCAAAGCAGTGATACCGGAGAACGCTGAGCACAGCTGTGAGCACCAGACACACCAGTACACCTGAACGCATCCCTGCTGACAGAGACTCACAGGCCCTGTAACAGGAGACGGCCGGGACGAGCAGACGGGGACTTGTTCTGACGGCTTGACATCGCAGTAGCGGGCCGGCTCGGCCTGGCTCGGCCCGGCCCGGCCCGGCTCGGCCTGGCTCGGCCTGGCTCGGCCTGGCTCGGCCCGGCCCGGCCCGGCTCGGCCCGGCCCGGCCCGGCCCGGCTCGGCCTGGCTCGGCCTGGCTCGGCCTGGCCCTGCCTGGCTCGGCCTGGCCCTGCCTCCACACCATGCTGGTCTGCAGGAAGCTCAGCCTCAAGGCCCCACAGACACCGTTTGCATGATATTTGCTTGAGCTATTTGCAACTCAATACTAGCGAGTGCGTTCCTCTGCTCTCATGTTGTGACTGCAGACTCCTCCACAGAGGAAACTGTGCTGTTACATGCTATCAGGTTACATATCTCTGGTTACATACATATATCTCGGAGGAATGTGGAAGCTGAGGTTTCAAACCTCTTGGATTAAAGACTGAATAGAAAAACAGGAGAGTAAAGAATAAACAACAGAAAACCGTTCACCCGTCCGTCTTCCAGCATGGCTTGTTGATGATTGTTGGATTTATTCATCAATTGCTCCAAAGCGAGCCAATGGAACACAGTTCACCTCCAGACAGCAGCTTCAGTGGCTTAAAGCCGTCCTCCACCTTCAGTTACTTCAGGTTATATTTACAAAATATATAAAGAAAAATATAGTGTTACTGGGCCGAGCATATAGGACAGTCCAACAGCTGTCTGTGAATATTTCTCCCATGATTATCCTTTCTAAAAGTAAATTGCCGGGTAAAGATAGCCGGAACGTGACAAGGCAACGAGGACAACATGGCTGCCAGAGCCAGAGCCGTCCTCTGAGACAGAAGAGACCAGAAGAGAAGGATGAACAGTAATGCTGGAGGACGTGCTGCTTCAGTGAACAACAGGGAACTGGAAGCTGGTTGTACTGGACCTGTGCCAAACTGTGTATCCTCAACAAAATGAGCTTATTTTATCCTTAGTGTGTTGCTGTTTATAACTGCAGGAGGAAGTGACGGGAGAGGAAATGCACTTAGTAAATGACATGATGTATAGCCTGAGAAAGATTGTGCTTCAAGATTATTAAAGAAATCATTTGACAGTGTGAGAAATATGTTTATTTGCTTTCTTGCTGTTATAAAATGACAGCGGCAAAAGTTAAACGTTTATCTGACTGAGTTAGGAGTGTTTTATTGCTTATGAATTCAACTTTTCATGTGTAAGAGCGAGACTGATATGTCTTCTTTCAAAAGATACACAGCGTGACTTTAAGTGGAGGCAGAGGCGATGAGGGGAATGACACGTCTTCACCGGCAGCATGTGCTACATGTCTCACGGACTCAGACCAGTCCAGAAGCTACCTGACAACACACATAACTTGACGGAGGATAATCCTCTTCCACAGTCACGGTTACAGTTCCTCCGCTGCATTTCAGCACTTTGACCTTGCCTTCAAACGCCTAAATTCCACACTTATAGAATGTCAAAGAGGATGCCGCTCTCTATCTGCCGTCTTATAGGTCTGACTGAGACTGACAGCAGAAAAGTTCAGAGTTCACCCCCCACCCCGGCAGATCTATAAACAGCCCGGTGGAGGTTGTGGGGGTTCTTCTTCTTCCTCCTCCTCCTCCTCCTCCTCCCCCTCACCCAGCAGTAAGCTGCTACTGTTTCAACCAGGAATGAGGCTCCACACAACAGAGCTGGAGCGTTAGCGATCAGTGCCACTGACACCAAAGACACTCCTGCCTCATCTATTTTTTTGTCTCATTTTTTTTAGGCTCAAAAAGGTCCTGTTTTTTTGAAAATAATATTTAGAAAACAAACATTGTACAGCCATAAACGTGCGCTGTTGCATATTTCCCCATCAGTGCAAAGTTAAAAACCAACATCCGTAGACAGGAACCCAAGTAGCAGCAAATATCGGATAAATTAGAAAATGAAAACATAAATAACGCATTCCCCCAAACGGTGACAAGACTTAAAAAATGGTTAAACATAAATAAAAAAAAGGAATATATACAAAGCTAAAGAAATATGATACACTTGCATAAGTGAAAGTGCATCATGGTTTGGAATCCCCCCGTCTCCATATTGAGGTGAAGTCTATTTATGAAGCCACTAGATTCTTGGCAAGAAATGTGTCACCGTCATGGCGGGTGACACTCGGTTTCCTCTTTTTGTTTTGCCGTTCTTACTCAGGCCGATGAACATCCTCGGGTAAGCCTCGGACTCGTAGGCGTTGTAGTTGTTGGCGAGGAGCTTCTCTCTGAACTTGCACTCGTTGTTGTAGTGTAACTGAAAGAGGAAAGAGGGACACACATTTTAAAATGCTGATTGTTTGAAGACCGAGACAAAACAAAGATCCTGGGACGTGTGTGTGTGTGTGTGTGTGTGTGTGTGTGTGGGGGGGGTTCTTTGTGATTACTATCAAACAATTGCTTTATTTCTGACTACAAGACTATTGTACAGTAGTTGTTTCAGTCAATTCAATTCAATTTATTTTGTATAGTCCATAATCACAAATTACAAATTATCCTCAGAGAGATCAGGAAAAACTCCCCAAAAAAAACAAAAAGAATAGTCAGAAATTTAGACAAAGGTTTTGATTGTCAAATGATGAATGATGTGAATGAGGCAGGACTCAGGACACCATGCTCTGACTGGAAGTAATAGGATGTGATCTGGCTTCATGAGGCTGTTTCAAATTAAATTTAGTTATTAACGTGTTTCAGACTGTTGTATTCTTTAAAGGTGCAGCATTTAATAACGAGAAAAGAAACAGGGGCCGCATCTCACCTCTACTATTGTGTCCATACAATCTAAAATGTACAGTTATTAACCAAGCATACTCCTACGTGACAGCAGGGCGAGAAACCCTTACATGCTGAGCGCCAGGACTCCCAACTGGGTCTAACCTCAGGGCCGGGGTTTTCACCTTTTTCACAGTTTGAGCTAGCTAATGGAGCTAGCTCAGGAGAAAACTACCTCCTCCTCCCCATGAAGCGGACGGAGCTCCACTAAGGGTTAGCTAAAGGAGTTAGCTAAAGGAGCTAGCTAAAGGAGAAAACTACCTCCTCCTCCTCCCTATGAAGTGGACGGAGCTCCACTCTTCCACTTTGGAATTAATCCAATAAACAAACTGTCAAAATGTTCATGCAATAACCCTGAATGTATTACTGAAAGGCCCCGGGACAGCTCTACTTCCTGTCGTCTCCTGCCGGACTTGAGGGCCGCTACGGGACTCACTATTGCGCGGTGGGCTAGCTGCTAGCATGCTCGTTTCACTAGATATCTCTGCAACACAACGCACAGACGTCTTTGAAACAACGGCAACACGGCAACCTCTTCACGTTCTGTTGATGATGTTCATTCCTTTCATGTTTCAAATTCTGGCCAATTCTTCCACATTGCACCTTTAAAGAACTGTATGTCCTCACATTGGTGCTCAGAGGTGGATCGAGTGCCGTCAGGTATCCGTGACGTCAGCAGTAAATTCTCCATTCTACGAGCTCATAGCATCATTTCATTTAGCTGACGCTTTTATCCAAAGCAACTTACAATAAGTGCAATTCCACCATGAGTACAAACTCAGAACAACAAGACTCAAGAAAGTACAATTTCAATAAATTTAAAACACAAAGTGCCATTAGTAAGTGCTATAAAGTGCTACTACGGCGCATCAACTAGCTGGATTCAAGCCGGGGGTTCGATTCTCAACTGAATCGTGCTTCAAACGTACCAAACAGCTTTGCTTTGCTAGCAAACATCGGTAGCACGTCCCAGCTGTTCATACATCTTTGGGGATAAAGCACACAATCCACTTCAATGCTGCTTCTGTGTAAATGTAGGAATGACTTTTTCACATGTCTGCATACATGAAGCAATATGTGTGTTTCACAGTTAATTATCTGATATTTAGTCTTTGATTTTATATCGCGCTTTTCTGAATACTCAAAGACGCTTTACATCGGAATCATTCACCCACTGATGAGAGGAGCTACCATGCAAGGTGCCACATCAGGACTATCTAACTTTCATACACCGTAGGCGCAACTACGGGAACAATTTAGGGTTAAGTGTCTTGCTCAAGGACACATCGACACAGGCTGGCGGAGCTGGGGATCGAACCGCCGATCCTCTTATTGGAGAACAACCTTGAGAACGACCCTGCTCACCACTGCGCCACGGTCGACCTTGAATATATTCATTTTTGCATTCATGTGCAAATGAATAATTAAATAACACTTTGTTAGAACATCGCTAAGTTTAGGAAGTGGTGCAACCGGCTCCTGAGCCCCACCTTGATTTTGTATTTATCTTCCTGTAAGACCTTTCAGTTTCACTGTTTGAAAGCTAACATTGACGAATACATGCACATTGCAGGACTTTTAGCCTGAACGACAGCAAAGCAATACACAATGAGTCGGTCGTACTCACAGATCCGTACAGCTTTCCCCGCCCGTTCATGGCCACGAAGAATTTGCTGCGAACGCCGAGCAGAGTCACCACTCCTCTCTCCACCGGAGAGATCTGCAGAAGACCTTCAGGGGAAACAGATCACACTGAAGCATCCCGTCTGATGGAGAGAAGCAACACGCTGGCACTGTGTGTGCAACACAAGAGCTGGAGGAGAGCTCCTCAGACAGCTGAGTATTCTACCTGGTTGGGGTTGGCTAGGTGTGGCTCTGCAAGCTGATCTCATTGATTCATAAAAAAAGAAAAAGTATGGACTAAAAGTGTGTCATGAAATCCTAATCAGAGTGTGCGCTTAACCAAGGTATTCAATCCCCTAAACTGGGCTTAAACCTTATTAAAGATCTCCCAATATTTCATAAAACTCTCATGTTGTTTGATATGAAATGATAATTCAGAAGTCCCAAAAGACCAATAATTCCTCTATGCTTTGGGATGTAACATAGCAGCATCTTGTCAGGCGTCCGTCATTATTGTATTTGTTTGTAAGGTCAGTTGTAATAATGCAGAGGTATTTGATATTTGCTGGTTTCCTCCCGTGGCCTTGACGAGCTGCTCCTTTGTTCCTGCATTTTAAAATGCTTTACACTGGCTGGAATTCCTCGCAGAGATTCTCTGTAATGTATCTCCCTGAATCTTTGTGCCTTGTCTCAAAATAGTACCGAGGCAGCACAGAACCCAACAGGCTCTACGTTCTCCGGCAGCCTGTCGGGTCCAGGTCCTCCACCCTGACCGGCTTCACACGGGACGGGATCACATGGGACCCGGTACAGAATGTGTGTTGTTATTCTACGTGTCTGCAAATGTGAGACAGTGTCTTTAATCCAAACAGATGGTCCAGGCCTGGTCCTAACTGTAGGTGCTGGTCTGGGTCTCAGAGCTCTGTTCCACACAAGGAGCCAGATGTTGGAACCATGGATCAATACTGAGTCATCTGTAGCGGGTCACTGACAGCTTGGCATGAAACATGCAGAGGAAAATGATTTGGTTTATCATTTAGTTTATTTCCTTAAAGATGTGATCAGCTTCAACGTTACTGTTGTTAAAACAATAGAATGTAAGCAGAGTTAGAATAAAGTGTCCAAAGTGAGCGCATGAAGAAGCTGCATATACATAATGAATGCAGGACTTACTGTGCCGGTTCTCGTCGTGGACTCCCGTGATCCTGCCGTCCGGCAGCACCTGGACGTGGAAGCCGATGCCCACGTTGCAGTAGAGGCGCCGCAGCCGCGTGATGCCCAGCAGGTAGTCGCTGTCCCGGTTCAGCTCGTCCCGCTTCTCCCCTGGGATCCGCGCCAGAGACCGGGAGTACAGGGCCTCCCAGCGGGCCGCGGAGCCGTTGGAGCCGCGGGCGCATCCCAACAGTCCGGCCACCAGGACCAGCACCAGGACGGTCCGCAGGGCCGCCAGAGAGCCCATCCCGGGTCCAGGAGCAGCCTCCCGGCGTTATCGGTCACTGAAGCGGGGACGAGAAGAAGAAGGAGCGGCGAGGAGCGCGAGACGCTGCGCGCATTCCCAGACCACACGCGCACTGAGCTGGAGCGGCGCGCGGGGCGCCATGCGCCGTATTTATACCCGAGCTCATGACGTCACAACCCGCTGTCACACACCGAGCAGGCTGGAGCTCATGACGTCACACACCGAGCAGGCTGGAGCCCATGACGTCACACACCCAAAGCAGGATGGAGCTCTATGGAAATCAAATAATAGCTGTCTTATCTGGGAGAAAAGTCAGGAATACATGAATAAAGGCCTTATTATGATTAAGACCACTTCTTTGTGAGGCGTTCACTATCAGCAGCAGAATATCGTACTGATGTATGGGAGGATGTAAAATAGGAAACAGACCGTGTGTCCAGACAGGAGACAGTTCTATAAATGAACAATAACAGGAAAAAACACAACAGGTCCGATTCAGCCAAATGAACCGGCTCTTAAGACGGGGAGGGAGCCACGTCCTCCGGGCCCTCGGGCCCTGGGGCCCGGGGGCCCGGGGGCCCTGGGGCCCTGGGGCCCTGGGGCCCTGGGGCCTCAGGGCACAATGCTCACAATAACAGTCAGCAGTGACAAGTGGCTGTCATTGTTATGTCAAGGCGGAGTTACTCTCTGTAATACGTCAATAGAGCGTGTAAAAGTTTGTGTAATTAAACACTAATATAAACCTGTATGACGAGAATATATATATATATATATATATATATATATATATATATATATATATATATATATATATATATATATATATATATATGAATCCTGAAGTTTGTCTTGTTTGTGTGTTCTCATTATTTGATGCTGCTGTCCCTTCATATAGACCCTCTGTGTGTTTTATATTCTGGGATGGTCAGGATGGTCAGAGAGACCATCCTGTGGTGCTGATAACAGGTCCTGGTTCTGGTGAACCAAAGCCCTCAGCATGGACCACAATAATTCCTCCAGCCCGTTAACTCCTCCTGGAGGGCTAACAGGGACCAGGAAGAGGGCGTCATATGCAAACCATTGACCTCTCAAACTGCTGGACTTTAAGGACAACGCAGTACCTCCAGGACCACTGATGGACCACTGGACCTCCAGAACAGCTTATTCCTGACCACTGAACAACATATGGAATACTATTGATGGACTCCTGCATCTCCAGAACAGCTTATTGACCACTGGAAGCAAAGATAACTTATGGGCCGCTAGACCCCTGGACCTCAGTCCTAAGGGACCTCAGTCCTGATGTGAGAACTGGATCACATGCTGGAAACCAGATGACTGACATGCCATCACACCTTCAGGGAAACGATGGATTGGAGGACCTCTGCGCCACCAATATGCTGAAAATGCACAAGAGCGATAGATATGGCGGATGTGATGAGATGGGAACACTGGTCCTGAATCTGAGCTGCTTCAGAGTGGTCCTGAATCTGAGCTGCTTCAGAGTGGTCCTGAATCTGAGCTGGTAAAGAGTGGTCCTGAATCTGAGCTGGTAAAGAGTGGTCCTGAATCTGAGCTGGTAAAGAGTGGTCCTGAATCTGAGCTGGTAAAGAGTGGTCCTGAATCTGAGCTGGTAAAGAGTGGTCCTGAATCTGAGCTGGTAAAGAGTGGTCCTGAATCTGAGCTGGTAAAGAGTGGTCCTGCATGAAGGACCTGCAGGCGTGTGAGCCGAGTACCAGCAGGTTCTGTAATCTCCTATCATCACTCTTAAATAAACTAGTGTTGCATGTGTCCCTCCTTTGTAAGTTACAGCTTTATTTAGTGTTGTACTGAAGTCTTTGTGGTTTCAGGTTACATGTCCACAATGAATTATGCGGAGGGAAAAGGTTTTACATTTCACTGGCTGACAGCTGCAATCAGATCTTAAAATGTCTCAACGTTCAACACAAGCATTCATCCCCTGACGTGTTTATTCAACACTTCCATGCGCTGCTTCTTCTTGTGAATCCAGGACAATGATGGTCCAGGATTCAGAATTGACTTCCAATTATCACTCATTTAGACGAGGGGAAGCCGCTCACCGCCTGCTTTTGTCTGTTTGTTTGCTCCAAGACTTTATTTTAATCACAAATCAAGCTTAAATGTTGGAAGAATCTCAGATAAAAGTCATTTTCCAACATTGAAAATATGGTAACATGTGTGAGGTCTCAATGTTGTAGTCATCAAAACCTCAGTTTGTGATTATTAGGGCAGAATTCAATTAATTATTTCGTCCCCTTATTCCTTGCATCCATGCTGCAGTAATCAAGCAGCCTAATGCCGTGTTCACACCAAAGCAGTTGCGAATTTTCGCAACGCCACTTCGCCTATATCGCAGGTGAAAAATTCGCTCTATGTGGTTAATCCGTTTTTTCGCAACCATGGCTGGAGAAAGGAGGCGGGGCTTATCTCTGTGTCTTGAAAGCATTTACTATTTCCTTCATCCACCAGGTAAATAACCACTAGTTCTGCTTTATACTTGTTGAGGAAGTCCCACACACGTGGGAACATCAACCGCCCCGTGTCTGGGTTCATAACATTATCCGTAGTCACACACAGCTCCGACTCCTCCAGGACGAGTGTCTGAATAATGAAGCCGCTTCCAGCGCTCCTTCAGCGGACCAGCAGTTTCATTCAGTAACGGCGGTGATGCCGGGCGGAGCTTCTATCTCCGTGTTTGTGAAAGCATTTACTATTTCCGCCATTCAGCATTGAAATAACCTCTAGTTCTGCTTTATACTTGTTGAGTTTAGTTTAGTTTAGTTTATTTACTGGATCCCCGTTAGCTGACGCCTTAGCGGACGCTAATCTTCCTGGGGTCCACAGAAAGGACAAAATACATACAAAAACAAGCAAAACATAACGTGAAACAAACAGTTAAAAATAATACAAACAGAATCAAAACAAAAATAGTACAGTCACATACCTAGTGCAATTCAACCATAATTTATACAAGAAAATCAGATGACCAGAAAGCAAAGGAAAACGTTAAGTGATTGATGTCCTGAGGTGCGCCTTTAATTGTTTTTTTGAATGACAGATTATTACCAGTGTGAGTAATATGAGGAGGTAGCGAATTCTAAGCATTAATTGCACGAAAAATAACTGTTTGTTTGAGGAGGTTTGTTCTTGGGGTTGGAGGTATTAAGTGACCTGAGCTATGTTCCTTGTGAGATGGTTGTGTCTATTAAATGTATATTGTAATTGATTGAAAAAGCAGGTGTCTGATTAAATATGACCTTTCTGAAAAACGTGAGGAGGCTATAGTGAAGTAGAGTTTCTACTGAGAACCATGATAGGCGAGAGTGCATATAATGAGTGCGAATTGAGTGCGAATGAGTGCGAATTATGAGTGCGAGAAAATGAAAAATTATGAGAAAATGAGTGCGAATTATGCGAATTATTTGCTGGAGTTGAAATATTTGAACGCCGGCGAAAAAAGCGAAAAAGCGGAAAAGCGGAGTTGGGAATATTCGCAACGCCATTTCGCCTCTATTGCGCCGCCCGGCGCGTCTATGCATTGACTTAACATGTAATCTGGTCGCGCCGCAAATTCGCGCCGCGTCCGGTGTGAACACGGCATTACACACTGTATCACACTGTATCACACACTGTACCACACTGTACCACACTGTATCACACACTGTACCACACTGTACCACACTGTATCACACACTGTATCACACACTGTATCACACTGTACCACACTGTATCACACACTGTATCACACTGTACCACACTGTATCACACACTGTACCACACTGTATCACACACTGTATCACACACTGTATCACACACTGTATCACACTGTATCACACACTGTACCACACTGTATCACACACTGTATCACACACTGTATCACACTGTACCACACTGTATCACACTGTACCACACTGTACCACACTGTATCACATACTGTACCACACACTGTACCACACACTGTATCACACTGTACCACACACTGTATCACACACTTTACCACACACTGTATCACACACTGAACCACACTGTACCACACACTGTATCACACACTGTATCACACTGTACCACACACTGTATCACACTGTACCACACACTGTATCACACACTGTATCACACACTGTATCACACTGTATCACACACTGTACCACACTGTATCACACTGTACCACACACTGTATCACACTGTACCACACTGTATCACACTGTATCACACTGTATCACACACTGTACCACACACTGTACCACACACTGTATCACACTTTATCACACTGTACCACACACTGTATCACACACTGTATCACACACTGTATCACACTGTACCACAAACTGTATCACACACTGTATCACACTGTACCACAAACTGTATCACACTGTACCACACACTGTATCACACTGTACCACACACTGTATCACACACTGTATCACACTGTACCACAAACTGTATCACACACTGTATCACACTGTATCACACTGTATCAAGCTGTATCACACTGTATCACACTGTACCACACACTGTATCACACACTGTATCACACTGTATCACACACTGTACCACACACTTGTATCACATACTGTATCACACTGTATCACACACTGTATCACACACTGTATCACACACTGTATCACACACTGTACCACACACTGTATCACACACTGTACCACACACTGTATCACACTGTACCACACACTGTACCACACTGTATCACACTGTATCACACTGTACCACACTGTACCACACACTGTATCACACACTGTATCACACTGTACCACACACTGTATCACACACTGTACCACACACTGTATCACACTGTACCACACACTGTACCACACTGTATCACACTGTATCACACTGTACCACACTGTACCACACACTGTATCACACACTGTATCACACTGTACCACACACTGTATCACACACTGTATCACACACTGTATCACACTGTATCACACTGTACCACACTGTATCACACTGTATAACACTGTACCACACACTGTATCACACTGTACCACACACTGTATCACACACTTTACCACACACTGTATCACACACTGAACCACACTGTACCACACACTGTATCACACTGTACCACACACTGTATCACACACTGTATCACACACTGTATCACACTGTATCACACACTGTACCACACACTGTACCACACTGTATCACACTGTACCACACACTGTATCACACTGTACCACACTGTATCACACTGTATCACACTGTATCACACACTGTACCACACACTGTACCACACACTGTATCACACTTTATCACACTGTACCACACACTGTATCACACACTGTATCACACACTGTACCACACAATGTATCACACTGTACCACAAACTGTATCACACACTGTATCACACTGTACCACAAACTGTATCACACTGTACCACACACTGTATCACACTGTACCACACACTGTATCACACACTGTATCACACTGTACCACAAACTGTATCACACACTGTATCACACTGTATCACACTGTATCAAGCTGTATCACACTGTATCACACTGTACCACACACTGTATCACACACTGTATCACACTGTATCACACACTGTACCACACACTTGTATCACATACTGTATCACACTGTATCACACACTGTATCACACTGTATCACACACTGTATCACACACTGTATCACACACTGTACCACACACTGTATCACACTGTACCACACACTGTACCACACTGTATCACACTGTATCACACTGTACCACACTGTATCACACTGTATCACACTGTATCACACACTGTACCACACTGTATCACACTGTATCACACACTGTATCACACTGTACCACACTGTATCACACTGTACCACACTGTACCACACACTGTATCACACACTGTACCACACACTGTATCACACTGTACCACACTGTATCACACACTGTATCACACTGTACCACACTGTATCACACTGTACCACACACTGTATCACACTGTATCACACACTGTATCACACTGTACCACACACTGTATCACACACTGTATCACACACTGTATCACACTGTATCACACTGTACCACACTGTATCACACTGTATAACACTGTACCACACACTGTATCACACTGTACCACACTGTATCACACTGTATCACACTGTATCACACACTGTACCACACACTGTATCACACACTGTATCACACTGTATCACACACTGTACCACACACTGTATCACACTGTATCACACACTGTATCACACACTGTACCACACACTGTATCACACACTGTACCACACTGTATCACACTGTACCACAAACTGTATCACACACTGTATCACACTGTACCACAAACTGTATCACACTGTACCACACACTGTATCACACTGTACCACACTGTATCACACTGTACCACACACTGTATCACACACTGTACCACACTGTATCACACTGTACCACAAACTGTATCACACTGTACCACAAACTGTATCACACTGTACCACACTGTATCACACTGTACCACAAACTGTATCACAAACTGTATCACACACTGTACCACACACTGTATCACACACTGTATCAAACTGTATCACACTGTATCACACTGTACCACACACTGTATCACACACTGTATCACACTGTATCACACACTGTATCACACACTGTGCCACACACTGTATCACACACTGTACCACACACTGTACCACACACTGTACCACACTGTATCACACTGTATCACACTGTATCACACACTGTACCACACACTGTATCACACACTGTACCACACACTGTATCACACTGTATCACACACTGTATCACACACTGTATCACACACTGTACCACACTGTATCACACACTGTACCACACACTGTACCACACTGTATCACACACTGTATCACACACTGTCTCACACACTGTATCACACTGTACCACACACTGTATCACACACTGTATCACACACTGTATCACACACTGTACCACACACACACACACACACACACACACACACACACACACACACACACACACACACACACGTCAACACCTGGACTCAGACAGTCAGCTGTACCAGGTGTCCACCTCTCAGTGAATGCGTGTCATGTGAATCCAAACAGAGGACGGTATTATCGGCCCAATCAGCTGACAGCTGTCATGGAACTCACTACTGACTTACCAATTAACTTATGATGCAATTCAAGTTGCTTCTGCTGAGCGTCATTGAGCATGCAGTCATTGAAGGTCCTCTGCACAATACGTTGTTCTGTAGGTTTTAAAAGTAATACTTTAAAGTGTCTTTTCGTTCTCTATATTCAGATTATGGCTACATGGTTTGTAACTGTGATCAACTATGATTTATTTCAACATGGTTTTGGTTTAAAGTGTTGTCCTTTGAAACACTTTCATTCTGTTGGTGAATAGATTCACATGTTGATGTTTGATGGAGAATAATGAAGAATAACATTGTATGTAGTTTGTTTGTTACAACTAAAGACATCTTTCTAAATGTGCTATGTTAACTGTGTTCTGCCAAACTGAGACCACTGCTGCCACTCTCCTCTAGGGGGCGCTGTTTACAAGAGAACATGGTGTACTGGTCACGGCTGAGCTCAGGGACTGTTCCTGCCCCATCCTGATGAATCACTCTCAGCTCTGTCACGTTCTCCTCTCGTAGCACGACGAGAGCATAACCAGCCGTTAAGGTGAGCAGAGAAGAGTCAGTGTTCACACGGTCCAGTCACATAACCATCTTTCATGGAACGCTTCATAACTTCATAACTTGAGTGCATGCCATTTCTACAACTGGTAAACCTGTTGTAAAGCTTCTGAATGAGCATTTCACATGAACACAGGTTTTCTAAGGAAGAGCAGAATGAAACAGAAGGTCTCTGAAGGCCTGCGCTGTGCAGTAACATTAGAGCCGTAGCAAGCTGCTCATCTTCTGATGACACACCTTCTGCTTTCAGCCGGTCTTGTTTGTCGACTGTGGCTTTTGGTCAGTGTTTTAATAAAAAAAGGCCCAAAGTCTCATTGCTTCCCAGGCCCCCCCTGGGAGGAGCTATTGTCCGGGCCAGGAAGCCTCCCAGCCGCAGGTATAGAATAACAGGCTTCATACGCAGAGACCTATAGACGGAGCCAGGAGAGGCCTGAACACCCACAGACCTGATGCTGAGAGGAACTGGGATGCAGGCTGTGAGAGAGAGATGGGTAATGTCATGCAGAGAGAGAGAGAGAGAGAGACAGGTAGTGTCATGCAGAGAGAGAGAGACAGGTAGTGTCATGCAGAGAGAGAGAGAGAGAGAGAGAGAGAGAGAGAGGTAATGTCATGCAGAGAGAGAGAGAGACAGGTAGTGTCATGCAGAGAGAGAGAGAGAGAGAGAGAGAGAGAGAGAGAGAGAGAGAGGTAATGTCATGCAGAGAGAGAGAGACAGGTAATGTCATGCAGAGAGAGAGAGAGAGACAGGTAGTGTCATGCAGAGAGAGAGAGAGAGAGAGAGACAGGTAGTGTCATGCAGAGAGAGAGAGAGAGAGAGACAGGTAGTGTCATGCAGAGAGAGAGAGAGAGAGACAGGTAATGTCATGCAGAGAGAGAGAGACAGGTAGTCTCATGCAGAGAGAGAGAGAGAGGTAATGTCATGCAGAGAGAGAGAGAGAGAGAGAGAGAGAGAGAGACAGGTAATGTCATGCAGAGAGAGAGAGACAGGTAATGTCATGCAGAGAGAGAGAGAGAGAGATTTGATTTGATTTTTACAAAACACTTTATTTACATATTTTTCAAAGTTTTACAAATACAATCAGTGTTAATGTAATAAATAACAATAAATACAATAGAATCCTTGTTCTACCGTTTCCCTTTTTTTTTCCATCAGTCAGTTAAAAAATGTGTAAAAGACAGTTGACCGTCCGAAACCTTGCACAGTGTGTTCTTAAAACACCACCGCTCTACGAACGACTCAAGGTCGGAGATGTGGTGATAAAAACAAAACTCGAGCCAGAGTCTTGACCGGAGGTTGGTCCTCCACACTGCCGCCGCTTCCTGCCCATCCCCATGCTCGACCTGCCTCTTTCTGCTTGTGTAAATTGCCAGTTTAGCCTGGCCTGAGATGAAATTGAGGAGCTGCCACTTGTTTTTAAAACTTTTGTTGTAGCCCGCTCCCATAATAAAAATCCTCTCAGTAAAAACAACGCCGAAGCGTGTAAAAACCGATGTTAAAAGAGAGAAGAGACTGGTGAGTCTCTTGCACTCAGTAAAAACGTGATAAACTGTCTCACGTACTCCGCAAAACGGGCATCCGCTAAAAACAGCTGGGTTAAGAGCAGAGATAAAAGCGTTCGTAGCGACGGCACCGTGGAGGATCCTCCACTGGAGGTCGCCTGTCCTTTTTTTGAGGGGGGCTTTGTATAGGAGCCTCCACTGCGGGCTGGGGCCATCTTGTCCCCACTTCTTTGCCCACACAGTGGGGGGTCTGCCACTCAGTCCGACCCGGTGGATGCACTTCACACAGTTGCGGTAGAGAGTCTCTTTGTCTGCTTCGTATATTGTCAGTTTTGCAGGGTGTACGACTCTCAGAAGGGGGCCGGTCTTCTCTCCCAGGCCTGGGCTCAGGACGATGTCCGGGTAGGGGTCTGCAGTGTCGCTTCTGGTCTGGCTGCCCATCAGGAGGTGCCGGTCTTTCTGTGTTAGCCTCCTGGACCAGAGCCCCAGTGTCCTCCCAGCCGCTCGGAGAGACTGCAGCCCCAGCAGAGAGCCCAGGGCCTGGGCGTCGGTCAGTGCCGGCCCCACTGCATCCACCAGCTGCTGCAGGGTCAGGGTTCCAGACTGGATCAGCGCCGCCGTCAGGCCGTGTGTAGTGTGGTCACTGACGTCCAGCCTGGCTCCATTGACCAGTGGTTCTCTCAACAACTAGTGCAGAGAGTTGGCTTCCGGGCACGTTTTGTGGTTAAAAAGGGCCCACGACTTGAAAACACCCTGATAAAAAGGAGGCAACATAGTCAATTTTAAGAATTTAGGATCCATTAAAAACAGAGCATCATCCAAACCCAGGTTATTGGCACGCCTCAGGATGCTGCTGGCCACATCTCTCCACACCAGATCTGCCGGGCCTGTGAGGTACCTTTGAATAAAACACAATCTAAAAGTGGCAGTCCGGCTGGCCAGGTGGACAAGGCCCTGTCCCCCCTCCTCCCTGGCTAAAAACACAACCCCCTGCGGCACCCAGTGCAGACCCCCCCCAGAGGAAATCCACCATCTTTCTTTGGATCTCCGCAAGCAGGCCTGAGGGGGGGTCCACACAGGTTAGCCGGTGCCACAGCTGGGATGCAACTAGGTTGTTAAGAACCAGCACTCTCCCTCTGAGCGACATCTGGGGAAGCAGCCATTTCCATTTTTCAAGTTTCCCTTCAACCTTTTCTATGACGGTCTCCCAGTTCTTCTTTACTATATGGTCTGCTCCCAAAAACACCCCTAGGTACTTTAGACCTCCTCTCTTCCATTCTAGGTTTCGGGGGAGAACTGGGAGACCGCCGCGCCACTCACCGACAGCGAGGGCTTCACTTTTCCCCCAGTTGACCCTCGCTGCCGATGCCAAGCTAAAATCCTCTACGATACCCGCTAAAATATCGACCTCATCCTGGTTCTTAATAAAAAATATAATATCATCTGCATAAGCAGATAAAATCAATCTTCCATTAAAGCCTGGATAAAACAACCCCTGAGTGCTGGAACGTATTTTGTGGAGGAGAGGTTCAAGGGAGAGAGCGTAGAGCATCCCAGACAGAGCACAGCCCTGCCTGACCCCTCTACACACTCTAAAAGGAGCACTCAGACTGCCGTTGATTTTCAGCACACTCTCAACATCCCTGTACAGCACCTTGATCTTGGCTATGAAACCAGCGCTGAACCCAAAACTCTCCATCACTTTCCACAAGAAACCATGTTCAACGCGGTCAAAAGCCTTTTCCTGGTCCAGGGAAATCAGACCAGTGTCTACACCTAATGAACTAGAGACATCCAAAACATCCCGAATTAGGTGGACGTTGTCCACCATGGACCTGCCAGGGACGCAGTAGGTCTGGTCCCGGTGGATGACCTGCTCCATGACCCTCCCCAGCCTGGAGGCCAAAGCTTTGGACAGGAGTTTGTAATCCACGCAAAGCAGTGACACAGGGCGCCAGTTTTTGATGTCCTGCAGGTTACCCTTTTTTGGCAGCAATGCTACTCATTAAATAAGACACTCATTAAAAACCTCCGAGACATCATCTGCGATGATGTCCCAGTAGGCCTTGTAAAACTCCACTGTGAGCCCATCGATGCCAGGAGCCCGCCGTCCCTGCATGCCCTGCAGGGCGGTCAGCAGCTCCTGCATCTGGAGGGGGGCGTCGAGCTGTGAGTTGGTCTCTGCGGAGACCTGGGGTAGTCCCCCGCAGAAACCCTCCAGGAGAGCTGGCTCTTCCTGGTATTCTGTGGCGTACAACTGTTGATAAAAGCTCACAGCTCGCCCTCGTATCTGGCCCGGGTCCATCAGCTCCTGCCCTGTGTCAGACAGCAGTGCGTGGATTACTTTCCCCTGCCCGTTCTTCTTCTCCAGACTGAAGAAATAATGAGACGGAGCATCCATCTCGGTGATGCTCTGGAACCGGGACCTGACCAGGGCGCCCTGCACTTTACTACCCAGCAGGTCGGCTAAAGCCATTTTTTTCCCTTTGAGGTTTTCAATATAATCTCGATTTCCTGTGGACTCACCTAAGCGTTCTAGTTCCACTATATCGGTCTCTAGATCTTCCATAGATCTGGTGCTGTCTCGTGTGACGTTCAAAGTGTGCTGTTGACACGGTAGTCTTATTTGTGTCTTACCGTGGTCCCACCACTGCTTAAGACTACTAAAATCACCCTTCCTCTGTCTAAAAACACCCCAGAAATAAATAAAAACCTCTATAAAAACTCTTATCAAATGTTAAAACAGAATTAAAATGCCAATAAGCACTTCTGGGTAAGATGTTTCTGATAAAAACATGAGACAAAACAAGAGAGTGATCACTAAAACCAGCCGGCATAATGGCACAACTCCTAAAGGTGCTAAAATGATGCTTAAAACAATAAATACGATCTAGCCTAGCTGAGGAGACCCTGCTCTCTCTGAGGTGGGACCAGGTGTACTGTCTGGAGTCTGGGTGCATCCTCCTCCACACGTCCACCAGGCCGTGAGAGCGGACCAGCTGCTTCAAGGCGTGCTGAGAGGCTGGATGAGGCTCTGTGTGATTACGGTCTAAAACTGCATCCTCTGTGCAGTTAAAATCCCCCCCCAAGAATAAAAAATCCTCCGTTGAGCAGCCATTTAAAACTTCATCCACTTAGAGTAAAAACTGCTTCCTCTCTGCACCAGATGTTGGAGCATACACGTTGATAAAAAAAGCAGAAAATGTGTCGAACCGAGCTTTGACTAAAAGAAGCCTCCCCTCGATAAAATGCTGGACCTCCAGTGTGTTGGGTTTAAAAGCCCGTGAGAAGAGGAAGCCCACTCCTGCGCTGAGGGAGGTGTTGTGGCTTAAAACGACTTCCCCTTCCCACTCCCTTCTCCAGTCAGGCTCGTTGTTAAAATCACTGTGTGTTTCTTGTAAAAAGAGAACGTCCATCTTTTTCATTTTGGAAGTTTCATAGATAGACGTTCTCTTCTGGACGTCCCTGCCACCATTTACATTTAAAAGCCCTATTTTTAAAACATCCATGGTGGATAGAGTTAAAATGAGAACCAACCAATAAAACAAAAACCTAAAAGACCTTTCCAGAATTGCCCCTTCCATGAGTGTTTTGTTGTTGCCTTGCTTTGGTGACGAGTTTCTTTAATCTAAAACCCTCCTGCTCTGTGAGGCCAGGCTCCCCCTTCTGGCTCATGTGGAGCCTGGCCGAGGCGATAAAAAGACCGAGGTCTGGGAAATGGTCGCCAACCTTCACCTGCTGGTTCTTGGTTTTTGTTAAAAACGCTTTCAGTTTGTCAAGTGTAATCGTTTTGTTTTTTTGGCTGCTGCTAAAAACAGCGACATCACTGCTGTCCGACACACACCCATCCTCCGCACTCTCATCAGTCACACACTCATTTGTCACCCCCCTCCTGCTCGACCTCCTACATTTTGCTGCACTCTTCTTTTTGTTTTTGTTTGCTTCCTCCAGCACCACTTCCTCCATCTCCGCCTCCTCCACCTGCTCACTCCACAGCACACTGTGCTCCTCCATGTCCTCTTCCTGCTCCTTTGCCTCTACGCCTTCCTCACCTGCCTTCTCCTCCACCTGCCTCACACACACACCACTCACACCAGCCTCCACCTCATCCTCTCCCACTTCACCCAGAGCACCCTCCCCTCCCGGAACAATCTCCTCACCCAGAGCACCCTCCCCTCCCGGAGCAGTCTCCTCACCCAGAGCACCCAGAGCACCCTCCCTTCCCGGAACAATCTCCTCACCCAGAGCACCCAGAGCACCCTCCCCTACCGGAGCAGTCTCCTCACCCACCACTCCCTCCTCACACAACAAACCCTCACCCAAAACCCCTTTTTCACCCGTGGCCACCTCCACCCCCGGTACCTCAACTGAACTCACCCCATGTGTTGGGTGAGACAGGTAATGTCATGCAGAGAGAGAGAGAGAGAGAGAGAGAGAGAGCCAGGTAATGTCATGCAGAGAGAGAGAGACAGGTAATGTCATGCAGAGAGAGAGAGACAGGTAATGTCATGCAGAGAGAGAGAGAGACAGGTACTGTCATGCAGAGAGAGAGAGAGAGAGAGGTAATGTCATGCAGAGAGAGAGAGAAAGAGAGAGAGAGACAGGTAATGTCATGCAGAGAGAGAGAGAGACAGGTAATGTCATGCAGAGAGAGAGAGAGAGAGAGAGGTAATGTCATGCAGAGAGAGAGAGAGGTAATGTCATGCAGAGAGAGAGAGGTAATGTCATGCAGAGAGAGAGAGAGAGAGGTAATGTCATGCAGAGAGAGAGAGAGGTAATGTCATGCAGAGAGAGAGACAGGTAATGTCATGCAGAGAGAGAGAGATAGGTAATGTCATGCAGAGAGAGAGAGAGAGGTAATGTCATGCAGAGAGAGAGAGAGAGGTAATGTCATGCAGAGAGAGAGACAGGTAATGTCATGCAGAGAGAGAGAGAGAGAGAGAGAGAGAGAGAGGTAATGTAATGCAGAGAGAGAGAGAGAGAGACAGGTAATGTCATGCAGAGAGAGAGAGAGAGGTAATGTCATGCAGAGAGAGAGAGAGAGGTAATGTCATGCAGAGAGAGAGAGAGGTAATGTCATGCAGAGAGAGAGAGAGAGGTAATGTCATGCAGAGAGAGAGAGAGAGGTAATGTCATGCAGAGAGAGAGAGAGGTAATGTCATGCAGAGAGAGAGAGAGAGAGAGGTAATGTCATGCAGAGAGAGAGAGAGAGAGAGACAGGTAATGTCAGAGAGAGAGACAGCAGGAACACACTATACATGTTTTAGGACAAGAAGTTAACTGAAAAAATCTTTTGTTTGATGGTTTACATTGTGACGTCAGTACCATAGGTGTGATGTTCCAGTGAAATGAAATGTAAATCTCTTGTTATCTTTATGAATGGTAGAGAAACGTAATGCTCTATGGTTATCTTTATGAAGGGTAGGACAACGTGATGCTCTATGGTTATCTTTATGAATGGTAAAGAAACGTGATGCTCTATGGTTATCTTCATGAAGGGTAGAACAACGTGATGCTCTATGGTTATCTTTATGAATGGTAGAGAAACGTGATGCTCTATGGTTATCTTTATGAAGGGTAGAACAATGTGATGCTCTATGGTTATCTTTATGAATGGTAGAGAAACGCGATGCTCTATGGTTATCTTTATGAAGGGTAGAACAACGTGATGCTCTATGGTTATCATTATGAATGGTAGAACAATGTGATGCTTTATGGTTATCTATATGAAGGGTAGAACAATGTGATGCTCTATGGTTGTCTTTATGAATGGTAGAACAATGCGATGCTTTATGGTTATCTTTATGAATGGTAAAGAAACGTGATGCTCTATGGTTATCTTTTTGAATGGTAGAGAAACGTGATGCTCTATGGTCATCTTTATGAATGGTAGAGAACCGTGATGCTCTCTAGTTTTCTTCATGAATGGTAGAACAACGTGATGCTCTATGGTGATCTTTATGAATGGTAGAACAACGTGATGCTCTATGGTTATCTTTATGAAGGGTAGAACAACTTGATGCTCTATGGTTATCTTTATGAAGGGTAGAACAACATGATGCTCTATGGTTATCTTTATGAAGAGTAGAACAATGTGATGCTCTATGGTTATCTTTATGAATGGTAGAACAATGCGATGCTCTATGGTGATCTTTATGAAGGGTAGAATAACGTGATACTCTATGGTTATCTTTATGAATGGTAGAGAAACGTGATGCTCTATGGTGATCTTTATGAAGGGTAAAACAACGTGATGCTCTATGGTTATCTTTATGAAGGGTAGAACAACGTGATGCTCTATGGTTATCTTCATGAATGGTAGAGAAACGTGATGCTCTATGGTTATCTTTATGAAGGGTAAAACAACGTGATGCTCTATGGTTAGCTTTATGAAGGGTAAAACAACGTGATGCTCTATGGTTAGCTTTATTAATGGTAGAGAAACGTGATGCTCTATGGTTATCTTTATGAAGGGTAAAACAACGTG
>NC_136592.1:1145000-1195000 GCF_910589615.1 Taurulus bubalis
TCCTTAGAACCTGTAGAACCCCTAAAACCTGTAGAACCTTTAGAACCCTTAGAATCCTTAGAACCTGTAGAACCCTTAGAACCTGTAGAACCCCTAGAACCCTTAGAACCTGTAGAACCTGTATAACCTTTAGAACCTGTAGAACCCCTAGAACCCTTAGAACCTGTAGAATCTGTACAACCTTTAGAACCCTTAGAACCCTCAGAACCTGTAGAACCCTTAGAACCTGTAGAATCTGTAGAACCCTTAGAACCTGTAGAACCCCTAGAACCCTTAGAACCTGTATAACCTGTATAACCTTTAGAACCCTTAGAACCCTTAGAACCTGTAGAACCCTTAGAACCTGTAGAACCCCTAAAACCCTTAGAACCTGTAGAACCCTTAGAACCTGTATAACCTTTAGAACCTGTAGAACCCTTAGAACCTGTAGAACCATAAGAACCTGTAGAACCCCTTAGAACCCTTAGAACCTGTAGAACCCCTAGAACCCTTAGAACCTGTATAACCCCTAGAACCCTTAGAACCTGTAGAACCCTTAGAACCTGTATAACCTTTAGAACCTGTAGAACCCTTAGAACCTGTAGAACCCCTAGAACCCTTAAAACCTGTAGAACCCCTAGAACCCTTAGAACCTGTAGAACCCTTAGAACCCTTAGAACCTGTAGAACCCTTAGAACCTGTAGAACCCCTAGAACCCTTAGAACCTGTAGAACCCTTAGAACCCTTAGAACCTGTAGAACCCTTAGAACCTGTAGAACCCCTAGAACCCGTTTCTACTGAATGTGTCTCTCTGGTGACGTCCTCCATGAGGCTCACGGAGGATTCACTGTGACCACAACCTCATCTTCCAAATGTTAAGAAGCAAACATGCTCCTCCTGCTCCTCCTGCTCCTCTGTGAGCATACTTCCTGCTCCTTCTTGCTCCTCCTGTCAGAGCCTCTCCTCCTCCTGCTCCTCCTGCTCCTCGTCCTGCTCCTCCTCCCTGCTCCTCCCTGCTCCTCCTCCTCCTGCTCCTCCTCCTCCTCCTCCTGCTTCTCCTGCTCCTCCTCTCTGCTCCTCCTCCCTGCTCCTCCTCCTGCTCCTCCTCCCTGCTCCTCCTCCTGCTCCTCCTCCCTGCTCCTCCTGCTCCTCCTCCTCCTTCTGCTCCTCCTCCTGCTGCTCCTCCTCCCTGCTCCTCCTCCTCCTCCTCCTGCTCCTCCTCCCTGCTCCTCCTCCTGCTCCACCTGCTCCTCCGACTGCTCCTCCTCCTCCTGCTTCTCCTGCTCCTCCTCCCTGCTCCTCCTGCTCCTCCTCCTCCTTCTGCTCCTCCTCCTGCTGCTCCTCCTCCCTGCTCCTCCTCCTCCTCCTCCTGCTCCTCCTCCCTGCTCCTCCTCCTGCTCCTCCTCCTGCTCCACCTGCTCCTCCGACTGCTCCTCCTCCCTGCTCCTCCTCCTGCTCCTCCTCTCTGCTCCTCCTCCCTGCTCCTCCTCCTGCTTCTCCTGCTCCTCCTCCCTGCTCCTCCTCCTGCTCCTCCTCCTGCTCCTCCTTCTGCTCCTCCTGCTCCTTCTCCCTGCTCCTCCTGCTCCTCCTCCCTGCTCCTCCCTGCTCCTCCTGCTCCTCCTCCCTGCTCCTCCTCCTCCTGCTCCTCCTCCTCCCTGCTCCTCCTCCTGCTCCTCCTGCTCTTCCTCCCTGCTCCTCCTGCTCCTCCTCCCTGCTCCTCCTCCTGCTCCTCCTGCTCCTCCTACTGCTCCTCCTCCTTCTCCTCCTCCTCCTCCTCCTCCTCCTCTTCCTGCTTCTCCTGCTCCTCCTCTCTGCTCCTCCTCCTCCTGCTCCTCCTCCCTGCTCCTCCTCCTGCTCCTCCTCCTTCTGCTCCTCCTCCCTGCTCCTCCTCCTTCTGCTCCTCCTCCTGCTCCTCCTCCTCCTGCTCCTCCTCCCTGCTCCTCCTCCCTGCTCCTTCTGCTCCTCCTCCCTGCTCCTCCTGCTCCTCCCTGCTCCTCCTCCTGCTCCTCCTGCTCTTCCTCCCTGCTCCTCCTGCTCCTCCTCCCTGCTCCTCCTCCTGCTCCTCCTGCTCCTCCTCCTGCTCCTCCTGCTCCTCCTCCTCCTCCTGCTGCTCCTCCTCCCTGCTCCTCCTCCTGCTCCTCCTCCTCCTGCTCCTCCTCCTCCTCCTGCTGCTCCTCCTCCCTGCTCCTCCTCCTGCTCCTCCTCCTCCTGCTCCTCCTCCTCCTGCTCCTCCTCCCTGCTCCTCCTCCTGCTCCTCCTGCTCCTCCTCCTCCTCCTGCTGCTCCTCCTCCCTGCTCCTCCTCCTGCTCCTCCTCCTCCTGCTCCTCCTCCTGCTCCTCCTCCCTGCTCCTCCTCCTTCTGCTCCTCCTGCTCCTCCTCCTTGCTCCTCCTGCTCCTCCTCCCTGCTCCTCCTCCTGCTCCTCCTCCTCCTGCTGCTCCTCCTCCTCCTCCTGCTCCTCCTCCTGCTCCTCCTGCTCCTCTTCCCTGCTCCTCCTCCTGCTCCTCCTCCTGCTCCTCCTGCTCCTCCTCCTTCTGCTCCTCCTCCCTGCTCCTCCTGCTCCTCCTTCTGCTCCTCCTCCCTGCTCCTCCTCCTGCTCCTCCTGCTCCTGCTCCCTGCTCCTCCTCCTTCTGCTCCTCCTCCCTGCTCCTCCTGCTCCTCCTGCTCCTCCTTCTGCTCCTCATCCCTGCTCCTCCTGCTCCTCCTGCTCCTCCTTCTGCTCCTCCTCCCTGCTCCTCCTGCTCCTCCTTCTGCTCCTCCTCCCTGCTCCTCCTCCTGCTCCTCCTGCTTCTCCCTCTCGTCCCAGACGTGCGTCCCGTTGCCCCGGCTCTGGCTGGCCAGCAGCCGGTGGGCGGAAGAGCAGCCGCTAAATGACTGCTGCTAAATTGCTTCCATGTTGGCTGCATTATGGTCTGCTGGTAATTAGCATCATCATGAGGATCTGTCTGCCCGCGGCGCTGCGCTGACAATCCCCCAGAGAGCAGCGCTCCATGCGCCTCCTCCTCCTCCTGCAGTAGCAGCCCGCTGCTCTTCACTTCATGTATGATGACCACCTCTTTAATTACCGTGACATGGTGCTCTGAAGCAGCAACACGAGCTGCTTCTAGAATTCTCTTCATGTGGTCACACGCTGCGGGGGCGGAGCCTCACATGTGGCTGCTGCTTCTCTCAGGAACTATTATAATCACGCTGCCCACAGAGCATCCCATCAGGAGCATCCCATCATAACCATCATAACCATCATGAGCATCCCATCATAACCATCAGGAGCATCCCATCATAACCATCATAACCATCATGAGCATCCCATCATAACCATCATGAGCATCCCATCATAACCATCATGAGCATCCTATCATAACCATCATGAGCATCCCATCATAACCATCAGGAGCATCAGGAGCATCCCATCATAACCATCATAACCATCATGAGCATCATGAGCATCCCATCATAACCACCATAACCATCATGAGCATCCCATCATAACCATCATGAGCATCCCATCATAACCATCATGAGCATCCTATCATAACCATCATGAGCATCCCATCATAACCATCATGAGTATCCCATCATAACCATCATGAGCATCAGGAGCATCCCATCATAACCATCATGAGCATCAGGAGCATCCCATCACAACCATCAGGAGTATCCCATCAGGAGCATCCCATCATAACCATCATGAGCATCCCATCAGGAGCATCCCATCATAACCATCATAACCATCAGGAGCATCCCATTATAACCATCATAACCATCATGAGCATCATAACCATCATAACCATCATGAGCATCATAACCATCATGAGCATCATGAGCATCATAACCATCATAACCATCATGAGCATCATAACCATCATGAGCATCAGAACCATCATGGGCATCATAACCATCATGATCATCATAACCATCATGAGCATCATAACCATCATAACCATCATGAGCATCATAACCATCATGAGCATCATGAGCATCATAACCATCATAACCATCATAACCATCATGAGCATCAGAACCATCATGAGCATCAGAACCATCATGGGCATCATAACCATCATGAGCATCATAACCATCATGAGCATCATAACCATCATAACCATCATGAGCATCATAACCATCATGAGCATCATGAGCATCATAACCATCATAACCATCATAACCATCATGAGCATCAGAACCATCATGAGCATCAGAACCATCATGGGCATCATAACCATCATGAGCATCATAACCATCATGAGCATCATGAGCATCATAACCATCATAACCATCATAACCATCATAACCATCATGAGCATCATAACCATCATGAGCATCATGAGCATCATAACCATCATAACCATCATAACCATCATAACCATCATGAGCATCATGAGCATCATAACCATCATAACCATCATAACCATCATGAGCATCATAACCATCATGAGCATCATGAGCATCATAACCATCATAACCATCATGAGCATCATAACCATCATGAGCATCATAACCATCATGAGCATCATAACCATCATAACCATCATGAGCATCATAACCATCATGAGCATCATGAGCATCATAACCATCATAACCATCATGAGCATCATAACCATCATGAGCATCAGAACCATCATGGACATCATAACCATCATAACCATCATAACCATCATGATCATCATAACCATCATGAGCATCATAACCATCATAACCATCATGAGCATCATAACCATCATGAGCATCATGAGCATCATAACCATCATAACCATCATAACCATCATGAGCATCAGAACCATCATGAGCATCAGAACCATCATGGGCATCATAACCATCATGAGCATCATAACCATCATGAGCATCATAACCATCATAACCATCATGAGCATCATAACCATCATGAGCATCATGAGCATCATAACCATCATAACCATCATAACCATCATGAGCATCAGAACCATCATGAGCATCAGAACCATCATGGGCATCATAACCATCATGAGCATCATAACCATCATGAGCATCATGAGCATCATAACCATCATAACCATCATAACCATCATAACCATCATGAGCATCATAACCATCATGAGCATCATGAGCATCATAACCATCATAACCATCATAACCATCATAACCATCATGAGCATCATGAGCATCATAACCATCATAACCATCATAACCATCATGAGCATCATAACCATCATGAGCATCATGAGCATCATAACCATCATAACCATCATGAGCATCATAACCATCATGAGCATCATAACCATCATGAGCATCATAACCATCATAACCATCATGAGCATCATAACCATCATGAGCATCATGAGCATCATAACCATCATAACCATCATGAGCATCATAACCATCATGAGCATCAGAACCATCATGGACATCATAACCATCATAACCATCATAACCATCATGAGCATCATGAGCATCATGGGCATCATAACCATCATGAGCATCATAACCATCATGAGCATCATGAGCATCATGGACATCATAACCATCATAACCATCATAACCATCATGAGCATGCGTAGCCGCACACAGCTCGGTGAATTTCACCGACTCCTCCAGGAACTGCGTCTCGCGTATCTCCGTAAAACGATACCGATTATGCCATCCACCATGGAAATAACCACTAGTTCTGCTTTATACTTTTTGTGTAAACTCCACATATGTATATAGGGAACATCAAACTCCATGGTGTCTGGGTTCATAATATTATTCGTAGTCCCACAACAGCGTCTCAATGAAGCCGCTACCAGCGCTGGTTCAGGCGGAGCAGCAGCAGTTTCATTCAGAACCGGGCAGACAGCGGTGGTTACGCTGATTCTCAACGCTGATTGGTTGCTGCAACTTTGCGTCACACGATTTCTCCGCCAGAGTTGGGAGAATTCAACTCACGCGAATTCCTTCACTTTGTTCGCCCCAGGTCAAACGTTCTGTTCGCGCCGCCTCAAACGCGTCTATCTCGCCACGGCGCGAATAAATCGGCAATTTGCGTTGCAGCGCGTCTGTGGATTGACTTTACATGGAATCTGGTTGCGCCGCAAATTCGCGCCGCGTCCGGTGTGAACACGGCATAACCATCATAACCATCATGACCATCATAACCATCATGAGCATCATGAGCATCATAACCACCATAACCATCATGAGCATCATAACCATCATGAGCATCATAACCATCATAACCATCATAACCATCATGAGCATCATAACCATCATGAGCATCATAACCATCATAACCATCATGAGCATCATAACCATCATGAGCATCATAACCATCATGACCATCATGAGCATCATAACCATCATAACCATCATGAGCATCATAACCATCATGAGCATCATGAGCATCATAACCATCATAACCATCAAACCATCAAACCATCATAACCATCATGAGCATGATAACTAACATGAGCATCATGAGCATCATAACCATCATGAGCATGATAACTAACATGAGCATCATGAGCATCATAACCATCATGAGCATCGTAACCATCATAACCATCATAACCATCATGAGCATCATAACCATCATGAGCATCGTAACCATCATAACCATCATAACCATCACAACCATCATAACCATCATAACCATCACAACCATTATAACCATCATAACCATCACAACCATCATAACCATCATGAGCATCATAACAATCATAACCATCATTACCATCATAACCATCATGAGCATCATAACCATCATAACCATCATGAGCAGAAACACTCAATGTGTGAACACACACACACACACACACACACACTCGCACGAAACACGAACACAACAATAACTTAATTAAGAATACCTATTTTTTAATAATTGATGTCCCATAATCTTTGGGGTTAGTTCAGTCTCTTCATTAATGCACACAGAAGGGTTTACAAATACATTCCAATGATTTATATAAATGTTAAAACAAATCACAGATATATATATTTCTGCATTTATTTGTATTTGTGCGTTGATTTTTCTTTTTCTTTGTGGATTTGTATGATTTATTTGTGGATCGCACTGCATTCCTCAACTGTAACGTGGGCCCTCGTGGGTAGGGGAGGGGGGAGCTGCACTCATGTGATTGGTTGAAAATCTGATTGGCTACAGATGAAAAAAATCCACAAATAAATCCAAACAAATCCACAAAGAAAAAGAAAAATCAACACACAAATACAAACAAATGCAGAAATATATTTGTGATTTTTACATTCATATAAATCATTGGAATGTATTTGTGAATCTTTCTGTGTGCATGTGTCATTAATGAGACTGAACTAACCCCATACTTTCCACCTCCTGCACCAACACATGAGCATATAAAACCCAAAAGCCAATATCTTTCAATATACTTCCCAATAGTAATCCTTGTCACTGTCGGTTCGGTTCTGATCCACTTGAGTATCACACATATACACAGACCTGGGACCTGTGGAAGTGGAACAGGATCCTTCCGTTCCCAATTGGACTGACTAGAGCCTCAGGTCTCGATTACTGAGACCCGAGACCCTTGAAGACCTCCAGCGGGGCCCAGTTCGGGTAGGGCATCAGAGAGCATCTCAGAAGCATCTTGAGAGATCACTTATATTGGATTTCACTTCCCTGCTCACTGGTGACTGTGTGCTCAGCCAGAGGAGGAGAGGCACAGCCTTCAGAACCTTGTCCGGGTTTGGCAGAGGAAAATCAACCGTGTTTCCGAGCTTTGTTCTGCGCTCTACACAATACAAAGTTGACTAATTGGTCCTTGAGTGCGGCCGGGGAGCCATTCAAGTTCACATTACACTGCACACTTGCATTCCTGACCGTCTCCCAGTGTGGCCGGAGTGATCGGGTCCCAGTGCGGCCTCCATGCATTTGGAACGAATTCACACCTGTAAGGAGAAAAGCTCGGTCCATTCTTGATTATTTACCTAACTGAACTATTTCCAACCTCTCCTTTGGCCATCATCCACTTGACAAATGAATCCAAACCCAGCCCCATGAAGTGCTCTGAGACAAAGCCCAAAAGCATACATTTTAACTTTCCCCTTCTCCCTCCTCCAGGCATGAATGAAAGCAAGAATTTCAGGGCTCCTTTTTTAATTGACCTCCCCCAAAATCCCAGCACCACCCCAACAAACCCTCTTGGCACAAAAGGGTTTCTTTTCTGCAATAACACAAAGGTTATCAGCCAGGTCCTGTTCTGGCCCCCCAGACCCTTTTAGCGGAGGAAAAAGGAGGTACCAGTAATCCAGAGCAAATCAAAATGACCTTTGAACCCTTTCTGCTGTACTTTTTCTCATGGACAGATTTCTTTGGTGAGGCGGTGATCAGAGGGTTGAGCCAGCCACTGCCTCTCGTCTCCTGACAAATCGCTGCTGAGCTTCTTTTGTCCCCCGGACTTTGATCTCACCTGCTTGTCAGGCGCTTCAGAGGGAGCTCTCGTACAGTTCCAGCACACAGCAAACAAATTGGCAACTATTTTATTCTGCCTCCCTTTTTCTCCCTTTCTTTTACTTCTGCTCAGCCCAGTTCAGTCCTAAACATTGGTTTGCTGGTTAGGTTAATGGGTTCCCAAAGCTAGTAAGGAGTCACACTTTACAATAGTTCCATTGGACAATTTCTATACTGGTGAAACAAACAGGAGGTCAAGTTTAAGGGGTCCAGATTTTATTTTATTCTTTAATTTATTACTATTATTTTTAGAACCAATAGTTGTAATCTTTTTACGTTACAAGTCTGACATGTGGAGTCACCCCCCTTCCCCGTGGTATTGGTTTCTTCCAAAAGCAACGGCAGGTTCCCACGCACACAATGCTGGAGGAGATGTCGGCTGCAGCTTAACGGTGTGTTGCTGAGAAGTAACTAGGAGAGCATCAATTCCTTTTCCAAACGTTTGGAATTAAATTGCAATTAGTTGTACACACTTCATTTCATATGATAAATCTAGGCATAGTTCGGCTCGCTACTAGGCGTACTTGTTTGATCTTGGCGATAAAGAAGAGCTGAGCCAATCTCTGGTTAGTTAGCAGAAAACACTGAATTGCATTTGATATCTCCAGGTCAAGACACAGAGGAACATTTCCAAGAGAAGTGGCAGCAGTGTAGAAGTGTCCTGTTCAAAAACCATAACAGCACAAATAATTTACATGAAAATCTTTAAATAACTTTACAGGATGGATCCTAATATGAAGTGGGAGATTTTGATTCAGTGAAGTTATAAAATAATTCCCCCAAAGCCTTTGAATATAAGTCAAATTGCAGAAACTGTGGTCTGGCATGACGACCCCGTCTACAGACATGTTCTCCCATTAAACGTGCAAAGGTAGTTTCTGGCTACTGTTGTCTTTTTCCATTCTTGGTTGACTCGTAAAAAAAATCAACATGATGAGAAAACCTTTGTATTGAGTGTCTCTGCGAAGTCTGAAGTTGCAAAATCGTCATACTGACTGTATTTATTGTATTGATACAATATCAAAGCTTATTGAAAGTTTCTACGTTAAGATAACTTGGTTTGAGGTTTGTGAAAGTACGTCGTCTTGGTTACAAATTAAAACTGTTAGAGTTGACTTGAAGCAGGAGATTTTTAATCACAACCACAATCTTTCTCACCTTAACCAAGAGGTTAAGAGGCCTAACTCTAATCCCAGCAGCAAGACTTCAACCCCAGGCGTCGCCCCGCCCACCTTCCAACAGCTAGGTATATACAGTATGTCTGGGTTGGAATAGACATTGCAGGTGAATGTCGACGGGCAGCAATCACACCTCCTTCAACATATATGGCAAAGCAAATAGAGAGTAGGACATGAACCTGTTTGGTTATCCATATCGTTGCACGTATAGTAGTATACAGGTTCACAGCCTTTGCCACAGTGTGGACTGTGCTGAAGCCTCCACTTCCAGTCTTGTGCAACAGCACAGTCTCAACAAGAGACTCCACAACAGGGACCATGTGACGGCGGTGCTCTGATGATCTTTGTTACAGTTTTGTTTTAACTTGGGCCTTTGCCACTGGAGCGCACATTGCCTATGGCAGAGATGCACTGGGATTGGATGAAGCGCAGCAGACCTTGAGACGGTCCTTGCCCACGGCATCCTGCGACCACCCAGCCAGACCAGCCGGACCAAGCGCCACCGAGGGTGGTGCGATCGCCCCCACATGGCAGATGAAGTAGGACTCGGGCTGGCCTAACAACGGGAGATTGGAGACTGCTGCTGGCTCCATTGTGGCATCGCGGATCGGAGTCCAACAGAGTGCAGGAGGTGGATGCAACATAGTCAAAGTAGATGGACAATGTTCCCTCTAGTTTTTAATGTTAAGATGCTGGTGGTATAAGGCCAGTGTTCAGTGTTCTAGTTGCTGCAGATTAAGAAAATGCACTGTGGGAATGCACTACTGGTTAGGGCCCGAGCATGAAGGTGTATGGGGCCAAAGGCTAAGGGCCTGATGAGGGGCTTGGGTTGTTATATACATACACAATGCACCATCTCACGTACAACCATGATCAGAAATCAATCTCTCCACCTCAGCTCACCTTCTTTTTCAGCATCTCCCTTCTGGCAGAAGGTACAGGTCACCAGGGGTCAGGACAACATGCTTTCAGCTAAGCTTCTTCCCCCAAGGCTGTGCTGTTAAATACACAAATACACTGCTGGACAACGGACAACATTAGTATTGGAGTATGTTTTTGCTGACTGAAATAAACCAGCATGTTTGCAGTCATTGAGAAACTCGTAGTCATTGAATGTTGTGTAAACACAATGAAACAGGACAGTATAGTTCACATTGACTGTTGCTATATTGACAGATTTTTGAGAAATATGAGTGAGCAAAAAAATATTTCAGGTTTATATGTTCACTTTCAGGTTGACCGAACTGGAAATACATGATTGCTTTAAACAAATCCCAACCATGTGATATTGGAGTAAAGACCATAGCATTCAAACAAGCAGAAGACATGGAGTTTTCCTTCACGTGCACATCAAAGTCAAAGGATTCCCTTTATGAGGAGATAGTGAAGAAAGACAAGTTACCGGGTTTGTTGAAGTCTCCCATGTCTTCATTGTGGTATACATTGATTCTCCTACAGAAAAGGGGAAATGTGAGCGAGCAGACAAATGCTGAACGAGCTGGAGAGGATGGATGAAAATAACAACCTCCAATGTTTTTCTCCCTTTCTCTTTCTTACACGCTTTGTCTTTTTCGCTTCTCTCTCTCATTCTCGCACTGTCACTCTTTGTCTCTCATTCACTCGCTCTCCCTCTGTAACCAGATAGGTCTGTCCTATACTCTATAGCTCTTTGATTGTTAGCTGCAGGTTTCAGATGCCTGCAGAGTGGCTGCACCTTCCAACAGGCAAATGATTGTGGATGAAACTCTAGAGGCCATCAATGGCTGTGACACACACACAAACACACACACACAAACACACACACACACACACACACGCGCGTGCGCACACACACACACACACACACACACACACACACACACACACACACATACACACAGTCAGTATAGGGTATGAGTATAACGGACACTGAACAGTTTTCCATGGTCATTTGACTAGTTGTTTGGTGACAGCACAGTGTAGGGCCTTAAAGTGTTGTCGCCACTTGGCGGGAAGAGAGCGAATGTAGCTCTGGAAGCGGATGGTTGGCTAGTTAGCTGTAGAGAGGTGGGGAGTGAGGCGGAGGTGTGTGGCAGGTTTCTTCGACCAGAGCGGTCATGCCTACGTCATCAACCTACGAGCCTTCGACCAGAACGGTCCTGTCTACGTCATCAACCTACGAGCCTTCGATCAGAGCGGTCCCGCCAACGTCATCAACCTACGAGTCTTCGATCAGAGTGGTCCTGTCTACGTCACCAACCTACGAGTCTTCGATCAGAGTGGTCCTGTCTACGTCACCAACCTACGAGTCTTCGATCAGAGTGGTCCTGTCTACGTCATCAACCTACGAGTCTTCGACCAGAACGGTCCTGTCTACGTCATCAACCTACGAGCCTTCGACCAGAGCGGTCATGCCTACGTCATCAACCTACGAGCCTTAGATCAGAGCGGTCATACCTACGTCATCAACCTACGAGTCTTCGACCAGAACGGTCCTGCCTACGTCATCAACCTACGGGCCTTCGACCAGGACGGTCCTGTCTTCGTCATCAACCTACGAGCCTTCGACCAGAGTGGTCCTGTCTACGTCACCAACCTACAAGTCTTCGATCAGAGCGGTCCTGCCTACGTCATCAACCTAAAGGCCTTCCATCAGAACGGTCCTTCCTACATCACCAACCTAAAGGCCTTCGATCAGAACGGTCCTCCCTACACCACCAACCTAAAGGCTTTCGATCAGAACGGTCCTTCCTACACCACCAACCTAAAGGCCTTCGATCAGAACGGTCTTTCCTACACCACCAACCTAAAAGCTTTCGATCAGAGCGGTCCTGCCTCTGTCACCAACCAAAAGGCCTTCGACCAGACCAGTTACCACCAACATAAGGGCCTTCAACTAGAGCGGTCCTGCCTATGTTGCCGCACTCTTGGTCATCCACTAGAGCGACTTTGCCTGTCTTGTTTTCCTCCTGTGATCTTCTGACACCCTGGATGCCCTTCAGACCTGCACCACCAAAAGGCCCTGTCTCCCGCTCGCCTTCCGGAGAGGTTTTCCCATTCTGCCCAGCCCCCAGGCCATCTGCCTGAGGTTCCCTGCCTCGTCTCTGCCTTAGGTCGTTTGCTCTGCCCCTGTCCGGCCCCCTATTCTCCAGTGCCCTGAAATTAAAATATCATCACTGAAGCTGCCAGTCTCTGCATTTGGGTCCTTCCTGCCTGTCCTGCTCTCTGCACAGTGACAGATACCATTCCAGTCCAACTGTCATGATAAGAGAAGAAGTTAATGTGATTGAGTAATGTATAATACAAGCTCTGCATGTACGATTGATGTTACCATTTTTTTTTACAGTTGGTTCCATTTACTTACTGATTGACATTACATTTTCAATACTGTTCTGTCAGTTCTCTTTACCAACGTGCAGCTCAGCACAACACTTAATCTTGCATCCAAAATGCACAAAATGCAATCATAACACTCACTACACGTACATGAATAGCACAACTACAGATATAAATATAGCATAGGGCACCCACATCACACATTAGTGGGCTGATGTTTTTTTGCAGCAGAATATTTTTTATGGCCATTTTGAAGGTAAATGTAATAGTTTTAAAATTGTATTAATAGAGCTTTATGTATATTTGATGCTCTCTTCTCAGATTGAGTCTTGACTTATCATCTTGTGAAGGAGAAGCAGACATGTCCATATGTTTGTGTTGTTGGCTTATTAACTGACAACAATTTAGTTTATTGATTTATCATGTAAATTATTTGATATCTTTAGGGTTTGAGCTCTTTATTTGATCAAATATAACATTAGGAGATTGTAAGCTGTTTTCTATTTTCTTTTATAGACACAGTGATCAATCGAATAAATGAATTTAATCAATGATGTAAATAATGATTAGTCTGATCATGCTGCCTGCAGTGTATTCATTGCTTTATTTTCTCACATTCTAGTGAAGACCAGTGCACTCACAGCTGAACACAGAGGAACTCTCAACCTCTTCTCCTCAGTGAGGACCGACCAGCAAAGCGCGTGATGGATGGGTGGACGCTCCATCCAGCTGACAGTGATGGAGGAGCTGCTCTCAGGAGCTCATTTCAAACTGAATGCTGTCTCATTTCTTTAGGACTATAGAGATCACACCCTGGATGCTCCACAGGGGGCGCTGCGTGAAAGCTGCTGGCTGAGCGAGTGCAAGATGGATGATCTAGTTTTACCCAAGTTCTTCCCTTGAGATGGTCGTGCTACCCATCGAGGTGAGTGTAAATGAGTTAGATGCAGCAAAGGACAGCATGACTGAATCGCTAGAGGAATGCAGGTTTAATTGAGAGGTTTCCTGCAGACTGTCAGAGGGAGGCTGCGCTCACTCAGATCACTCAGTGAGCCAGTTCTCCAGGTGACAGATGCCGAGAAGCCACTCAGAGAGCGATCTGTTTGCTTCTGTCGTGTTAATGCCTCTCTGCTGTCGCTCTGAGCAGTCTGCCTCTTCTTCTTCACCTGCATGCAGGATGGAGCATTCCCTCCAGAATAGTTGTCTTGTCGGGTCAACAGAGTTCTTTAAAGAGGAACTGCACGCTCAGGCAAAAACTAAATGATATGATGTGGTGTAACTCATGCTGATGTCAATGTGGACTTTTATTCAATTCTCAAATCTCAAATTCATAAAAATTAAACTGACTGAAGACGTGTCTCAGTGATACAACAATGTGAAGCTACTAAACTAGCTGACCAATGCCGACTGAACAGCTTTAGTAAGAAAGTAAGATCTCAAAAAGTCCAATCTGGAAAGATAAAGTTTACTACAACCACTTCCCGTTGAGGTCATGGGACGTTATTTAACCTGTAACCCAGCAGAGAGAGCAGGACAGCCACCAGGCTGCAGGTGGGGTCGCTGTTGGAAGGCAGATGGTTGAACACCACTGTTGACTGAGTGCGTTTCTTCCCCACACTTCCACAAGTTGTGTGTTTTGGGTGAATGTGGTGAATGTGGAGCGAGATGAATCACGATCACAGAGATGTGCTCGCAGACAGAAGCCACAGTCATGTTAACAAGGTCTACATGTACCGTGCAGCATGGTGGGCTGTCTAATGAAAAGCAGACCTGTGTGTGTGTGTGTGTGTGTGTGTGTGTGTGTGTGTGTGTGTGTGTGTGTGTGTGTGTGTGTGTGTGTTGAGCTGCATACCTCAGTAAGAAGGTGTGACAGTATTATTCCCCAATAAACACAAAGCACTTCCTGTTTACACTCTTCATACCAACAGGACCCTTTGAGGAGGAGCTGCCGTCATGTCAGAGGTTACACTGAGGGTTACAGCCAGCACACTTCCAGTGGGCCGTTTAATATCAACCCATGCTAGAAAGGCCTTTCTAACCAGCACTCACATTGCAGTGCAGCACCCTTACTCTGCCAACACATGTTGTCCTTTATTAATCCCACAGTGATTCTATTATTATTGCAGGATGGCCCCTCTCCCCTGAGCTACAACCTGTCAGAATCCCTCTTGGCTCTCTGGCGCTCTGGGTTCTTTTAGAAGTGTCAGACATGTCAGTTTCCACTTGTCACATGCATGGTGTCTTCTCAAAAGTAATTTCTTTCTCCACAGGATTTTGGTTTAGGAAACAGAAAGACACTAACGACTGTCGTGCTTGAGGACTGATGTTTAAGTTTAGTGCGTGGACACATGTTGTGTACGCCAGTGGCTCTGAGCATCTCACACAGAACTGGGTTTACATCGGAGTGAGTTGAAAGCATGTGAGGAGCTTCTGTTTCTGTTTCTGCTTGTTTTGATTTTCACCGGACATGATCCTCACAGTCCACGGTTTTCTTTTGGTTACAGGTGACCTTTATTGTTGATATTTTGCTGTACTTAATTATTTTGTGTTTGGTACTGCAACTGCTCCACAACAATGTCCCCCAGGATAAATACAGTTCTATCTTATGTAATCTATTACCAGCAAAACTATGGGAAATTAAAACAATAATACTGGATGGATAAGCACTTCCTGTAATTTGGTACAGAAATCCGTGGAGAGGATGAGTCCTCTAACTTTGCTGATCCATTGACTTTTCATCTTTCAATTATGCCTTTGACACTCCCGTGTCAGCATTTAGCTTAGCATTTAGCTTAGAGGAACACTGACCGTTGGGAGTGAGAACTGGTTGGCTATCATCTCATGGCTGTTATAGCTTTTTAATGGCATCAATTTGATCTTTGATGTAATTTACTGTAATAAATATATTTTAAAAGAATCTCACTTCAATCTAATGGGTCATTTATTTTAATAGATTTGACCAGAGCGTCTAATAATAAGTATAGCAAGAGAGCTGTGTTACATACTATAGTTGGTGTATCAACCCAATAAGTAGCTCTTTAAAAATATACAAAAGGTATTTCCATAGTTTTTGCAGCTTTATGTACAGGAAGGACCACACGACCAACTGAAAGCTCTAACCCGGGTAAGGGAACATAGTGAGGCTGCAGCGCCCAGTGGTTTCTGTTTCCTGGCAGGAACAGGAGTGGAGCACACAGGCTTCCCTCCCAGGTAACCTTACCTGTCCCTGAGGAGGCAGCGCTCCTCCTCCCTCGTCCAGGCAGCACACTAGCTCCTCCATTAGCTGCAGCAATAGTCCTCCAGCACCGCTCCTGCCATTTGTAAGCCCTTTTGTTGTGATACCTACTTAAAATATCAAAGCCGACGAAGCCTTCAATGAGCCATCTGAAGACTGAGAATCTCTGGTTTTATGTGTCAATGCAGCACCCCTGTTCAGCATGTCATGCATACTCTCTCCACCTCTCTCTCCTCTCTCTCCCCTGTGCAGGCATCTGGAAGAGGGAGAAAGTAAAGGAGGACATCAGGCGTGGGCTGGGACAGGGCCGACCAGGTGGGACCAGAACAATGAGTCAGGACAGCAAAGGCTCCAAATACAGGGGACCAGGTCAGAGGCATGGCCATGCTACTGTGTGTGTGTGTGTGTGTGTGTGTGTGTGTGTGTGTGTGTGTGTGTGTGTGTGTGTGTGTGTGTGTGTGTGTGTGCAGGCCAATCAGTGCCCTCACACAGCAGCTATGTGCACCAGGTCTCCCTGACTACTTCCTCTGGGTGATTAGACGGACCAGACATCGCCTAAACGGCCTTGTGTGTGATTAGGGAGACCGTTTAAGGCCTGAGGCTGTTCACCGTTCCAAGCCAGGCTCACACCAGTTTCAAAGTGCGGCGCATGCATGTGTGTGTGTGTGTGTGTGTGTGTGTGTGTGTGTGTGTTCCACTGACTGACTCTCCTCTACCATCACAGGACTATTCTCGGACCATTCTTTTGGACCATTTATTCTTATTTTTATTTTTATTCCTTTCTCTCCTCTTACCGGTCACTCCACTGCACAATTCATATTTAAACACTCATGCCACATACACTTAACTTTAACTTTAACACACACGTCACTTTAACATACACTTATATTAATGTTATCTGTTGTCTGAGCACTTTATCCGTATCTGATTTCGACATCATTGTACTGTTGCTGTCGTTGATTGTTGTTTGTCTCGTCCAATGTCTAATGTATGCACCTTCCGCCTAACTAAATTCCTCGTTTGTGCAAACATTCCTGGCAATAAACGGTTTCTGATTCTGATTCTGATCTCAGCCCCGGTCCTTCAGTCAAACTCTTCCTGCTCTTCCACTGAACCACACAGTGAAAACAAATCAACCAAACCATAGTCAGACACACTTACATCTCAACTTTTTTTCCCCGTGTGTTCAACCATTTTTCATAAAGTGCATGATATGCAAAGAGTTCAATCTAAAATCTTCAAATCCAGTTGATGCTTTGATTGGATTAGGAGGGTTGTCTGTACCTACAGAGCTACAGTGGTGTTGTGTATATACTCAGTCTTAAGGGGTTTATTCTCCTTCTTAACAACCATAATCCACAAAAAAATCAGTGCAAGTTCACCTTCACCTCGATGACTGTGAGCGGTTACTGTGTACATACCTCATGTCACACCTGTGAACACATCTTTACTAAACACACAATCATAGAAAGCAGCAGAAGATGGCGTCTCTGTTAAAACCTTCATGCAGTTGCATGTCTCCAGTCTACAACACACACTTCTACTGGTGTGTTGTTGCTGGTGTGTTGTTGAAGGAGCTCAAGAGGCTTGGTGGTACTAATGATCAACGATCAACAACAACGGCCCCTTCCACCCCACGGCCACAGACGTCTCCTAACTCCACCTTCATTGTGATCTCCACTACACACCTGGAAGGTTTCCTGCCTCTGAGGTGGTTGTGACGCTATCGGGACGCTCTGTCCACAGACACTCTGCTCTGTAGATCCTGCTCCATGGGGTCTCCAGGGCTCCATGGGGTCTCCAGGGCTCCATGTGGTCTCCAGGGCTCCATGAGGTCTCCAGGGCTCCATGGGGTCTCCAGGGCTCCATGAGGTCTCCAGGGCTCCATGTGGTCTCCAGGGCTCCATGAGGTCTCCAGGGCTCCATGAGGTCTCCAGGGCTCCATGAGGTCTCCAGGGCTCCATGGGGTCTCCAGGGCTCCATGTGGTCTCTAGGGCTCCATGTGGTCTCTAGGGCTCCATGTGGTCTCCAGGGCCAGGTGGGCCGTGATGACTCACACACTCGTTTCTCTTCTGCTACTCAGCTGTCCGCTCGGTCAAAGGTGCCTGTAAACAACAGTCATATGTTACGCATGGAGAAATACAAGTTGAAGCATTGTGTTTCAAAGAAGCAACAAGGACATTGTTAAGTAGGTAAAGGGGAGTCGTGCTCTTTGAGCTGTGCTCCCTGTGTGTTGTAATCCAAGCTGCTCCTGGCTTTGATGTGAAACAGCCAGCGCTGTATGAAGAACCCAAAAGACTTTTGAGTAAAGGTACAGAAGCCTGACTCGAAAATGACTCCAGTAAAAGTGAAAGTGACCTATTAGAATACTACTTGAGTAAAAGTCTAAAAGTATCTGATATTTACTGTACTTAAGTATCAAAAGTATTTTTCTGATATTAAATGTACTTAAGTATTGAAAGTAAAAGTACAAGCACATGCTGTTAATAAAAAAGCAAAGGATGGTACGCATGAGGACCCCCACATGGGATCTCTGTTAGCGCTGTTAGCACTGTCAGCGCTGTTAGCGCTGTTAGCACCGGCTCAGGCATTGCCATGTTGAGAGGCAATAAAAATGCTCCCTATCTCGAATCTTGCACCTTTAACACGTAGGAAGAGCTCGATGGAGAGCTTGAGGATTTGAGAGGGTTTCCAACTGACATTAAGTTCTTTCTACAAGATCAGTAAGTACCCAAACCTACGTATTAATACTCCTGTGTTGCACTGTGTGTTGTACTGTGTGTTGTACTGTGTGTTGCACTGTGTGTTGTACTGTGTGTTGCACTGTGTGTTGTACTGTGTGTTGCACTGTGTGTTGTTGGTAGTTGCTAGCGATCAGGTTGTTGTGTCTTTGCCGCAGCGGCACCAACAATAATACCACTTGAAAATGATTTCTGCCTCCAAGAAGTATGGATGAGGAAGCAGAGCCAGCCTTACCTTGAAATACCCGGCCTTTCATTGAGTGTCAAACAAAGCTTTAGTTAAGTGTGTGAATAAGCTTTAATGACAACTCTTGGAGTTAACATGAATCAATAGATCTCCATTTGATCTCCAGTTGATCTTACCTTAAGAGGAACCAGCATCCAGGTATCCTGCTAATCCCTCTGTTTCTCTGGCTCTGCCTGTGTGATGTGGTCGCCTCTCCTCTGTTTCTAATGTCTGCAGCGCGACCGTCCGCCTCGTCTCTGATGAGCGTATGGAAGTATGTTGATGACGAAAGATTTGAGAGAACAAAACAGATTCTGAGCGCTACTCAAGTGCACATCAGAGCAGGATGAGATTTGGGCGAGCAATTCCATTCATGAAAGAACATTTATGTTTCGGCTTCTGAGCACATGAGATCCATTTGTAGCTAGCGAGCTGCAACAAGATACAGCAGCACATTCCCTCCCACAGGCCAAAGCTGCTGCTGGGTCTGTGGTCCTACGCTGAAGCTGCAGATACCCTCTGTCAGAATGTTGGACACATCCGATCTTCCATCCCACCGGATGTGGACTTCCTTGCTCTTAATGCTGCGTCAGTTGCTCTTAGCATCTAATAATGATGTAGCGGAGTTAGTTTACAGCCTGATGCGCTGGTCTTATACGCAGAGGGGCTCTGATTTGGTGCGTTGGTACTGAAACAAGTTGGACACAGTCTCATTTTATATAATATAACACCAGAGACTATTCTCCATCTGATGGGCAAAGCAGCTTTTATGATCCTTGACTTCATGTCAAATTGAACGGTATGAAGACATATTGAGCACGAGAACCTCTGATACATAATTCCCCTTGGCGCTCAAACGGGATCTCTCAGATATTTAGTCTTCGATGTACTTCCAGGTTTCGCTGCGTGCAGGAGAGAGTTTGTGTGAGGGAGATGTCCTGTTCCATGTTAGTCCCTTTAACATCCTTCTGCCCCTTTGAAACTGATTTGAAAGGATTTTTTCTATTAATAGTTTTTTTTGGGTGCCACCAATATACTGTATGAACCAATCACGATTGCTAAAATATGCTACCCTTTGATAAGGAATATCTCTAGATACATTTGATGTTGTACCTTTTAGTGAATAATAACACACATACGTATATATATATATATACATGTATATATATGTATATATATATACATATATATGTATACATATATATATATATATATATATATATTTCTAATAACATATATATCTATACTAATAACATCATTATCACAACAAACCAATCCTTGTGTCAAAGCAAATCTGTTTTTTCAGGATCACTTCCACTTTTGTCAGTGACTTTTTCCATAAACAACCACATTGGTGGTGATGGACTAATTGATTTAACAATCTATTAAATGGAATACTTTACATGTGATTTCCTCATGTCTTGTTTTGACATGTCAGCAAAACCATGTATGCCACAAGAATGTTAACATTTCATGTTTCGATATTGAGATTATAATGTGTTGTATGTGCCACAAATGTGTGTTTCTGTTGGTCATACAAGGGACAGAATAATAACATAGACCAATAGCTATGTAGCTACCATTAGCTTGTAGAGATCTATAGGCTCACAATTACATGAGTTCATTATGTATGAGCTATGAGCGAGATCTCAGAGATCTGATGTATTCGATTGTTCTAGAAATAACTGGAGCTCTGGACATCAGACCATGGATTCATTCCTAGCATCAGACAGGGATGCTATTTCCTCACACTGCTACCTCCATGTTAGCACTCACTCCCAGCTGTTAACATGTGGTAGCTTGGGCCCTACTGTTGGCCCCTGAGCTTCCGTTTGGTCCAGAGGGTCAAAGGACTGACCACACTGCCGGATTTGACTTTGATCCCCACCTCTTTGCAGCCGGTGAGGGGAACCGTCTCCCAAACCAGTGATGCTAAAGACACAGGTAACTACGGAAAGGTTCTGTGTGAAGAGCATTGATCCATGCTAATGAGAGGCTGTGTGTAGATGGGCTTGGTTGAGGTCTGATCCCGGAGGTCTGCTCTCGCCACCAAGTGCACTGTGGGACGGTTCAGACTGCAGGGTGGTTTGCAGGGTTGCAATTAGTGAAGCAGCAGGCACAGAGACTGTAACTCACATGACCATCAAACACGGATCTCGTGGCACATTGAACCTCACTTCCTCCCTTTTCTTTATTCCATAGTTAGTTAGTGACAAGGCAGCGGTTTACACTTCAAATGGTTCTTCATTTTGAGGGTTGTAACAGATTAAGAAATGTGTCCAAACTGTGGCAGAAGGCCTTGATGTACCTCGATGGTGAAATGCGTCTTTGATTACATCAAAGCCTCCCTCAACAGCTTTGAGAAGCTGGTGAAGGAAACGCTGTTCACCAAGGAGAAAGGTTATGTGTTCAGTCCTTATGTTTGTCATTTAATAAACCTTTATGAACATGTTTTTCCCTTAAATGATCCTTGCCCAATTCTCTCTGAAAGAAGTCACTGATAGAAGAAAGAAATTAATTATCCTTTATCAATCCCCTTGGGGAAATTCTTCTCTGCATTTGGCCCATCCCTGGATGGGGAGCGGTGGGCTGCCCTGTGGGGCGCCCTGGGAGCAGTGTCTTGCTGAGGGACACTTCGACATGTGAGCTATGGGGGGACTGGGGATCGAGCCGGCTGCCTTGCGGGATGACCACTCATCCCCCTGAGCTACAGCCGCCCCACAGTGGACTCAGGGAGGACGTGTGCTGACCCTGACCCCATGGCATCCCCAGACATCTCTAACATGCTGATGAGAGGCTTTACTCGGAGGACGTAACACCTGGCAGCCATCACCAGACTCCCGTGACGGCGCTGAAGGTACTGATACCCGCATGTGTTAAAGCTTTTACTGGCTTGATTTTGATGATCCGTCTACTGTGGTCCAGACTGAACGGTTTTCAAGACTGTTGAACGGATCGATGGAACATTGGTGTTCCTAGAGGACGGAGCCTTTGGTCATTCTCTGACTTTTCATCTAGCGCCAACCTCACGTTGACCTTTTCATTTGTCAAATACTCAGACTTGACAAAGAGTTGAGAAACATTGCAGACATATCACACATGGGGATCATTTTCATATTATAGAGCAGTGGTATTCAAATACAACTTAGCGAGGTCCAGTTATAGAAAATGTCCTCATGCATCTCAGTAATGTCTAACTTGTACTTTGATTTAGTCCCATATGTATTGCAGTAGCACTAATGTATATATGTGTGTCATTTTAAATTGATTAATATCTCAACAATATTTATTGTCAGATTTCAAATTGAATTGGATGCATTGTTAATAATACATACTCGAATCATAAATAAATGATCTCTCATTTCAAGTAAAATAAGACTGGATAAAAACAATTAAAGACATTAAAGAAAGCTTTAAAAGAAATTGCTTTCAAAAATAAAGTATTTCATTTTAGAAAAAAGGATTTAACTGAATTGTCCTGCAACTTTAAATTCAGTTCATTCAGGTGTGAAGTGATGTCATCTAAAAACACCACGATATCTTATTCCTCTCATCTACTTAGAAGATAACTGTGTATCTGTGTTATTAAACCACTTCTTTCAGCTCTACTCTCTCTGTTCACTTCATAGCTGAACTGTGAATGTGTGTTGGGATTATGATCATTTCGAGCTCCTACGTAAAATTTTTCGGTGCTTCTTTTTAGATGTGAGTTGGTACGTTTGCTCCAAAGAGTTGTGCTTTGTCTCGCTTTTATGAATCGTCACTGTCTCTGAACACACTGACTTATGAACTGCTGTGCGAAGAATGTACATATAGAGTCTGTCCATTCTTGGTTAAAGGCTCTGGTCTCTCTAGTTTTCTCTTTCTGGAGAACGACACGTGAACAAACTGTTGCCTCTCTTAGGTGTCTCTCACTCTCTTACGTGTCTCTCTCTCTCTCTCTCTTACGTGTCTCTCTCTCTTACGTGTCTCTCTCTCTTGAGGGCCAATCAGAATACACGTATCTGATTGGCTGAGGAGCATCACGTGATGTGATTAATTGGTCGGTGTGTTTCCTGGACCGCTGAACGAGAGCCGTAACGGCTAGAAAGTCAGACATTTTGACTTCCTGTTTTGTGAGCATGTTAGCATGCTGATGTTAGCATTTAGCTCGAAGCCCTTCTGAGCCTCAAATAGCGTTTTGGTCTTGTTTCCTTCAAATATTGTCAATTTAAAAAAGAAATCTTCGCTTGCCGGCCTTTCTACTCTGGCAAGGTTCCACCTGCATCCGCCCTAAGAGGAGAATCAAACCACCGATGTTTGTACTAGAAGATGACCCACTAAATCTCTGAGACATGTGAATGTCACTAAAGTGTGTACATGGTTATTATTCATTGTAGTATGCTAACATCTCTGATAATGGAGTGCAGGTAACGGCTGACTGCTTATTATTATGATGCTATTAAAATCATGACATTGTTGAACTTTTTTCTCTTGACAATATTCTACTTTCATTTCAAATTATTTCAACTTTATTCAAGGAAAAAGAACATTTTATTCTTGTCCAAAACTCTGGCTCTTATACACTGTAACAAGATTACTGTAACTTATACAGTAATCTTGTTACAGTGTACTTGTATAGCCTCAGCAAAAAGATAAGCAAAACAAAACAGCGGCCATCTTGAAAGCCTCCGGGCGATGAGTGTGGTTAGTGGGTGTGGTGCCTGTTTGAAGTCTCTGCTGGTGCGTCTGTGTGGAGACAGACGGACAGACAGACCCACCGCGTCAGGCCAAACAACAGGTGGGTCTTTTGAACATGCCGCCGCCATACGAAAGCCCTCTTTACCTTCAGCCAGGCTGATTCTTGTTTTCATCAGCAAGAGAAAAGACTTCTCCTCCTCCTTGTCGCGGACTGTCTTTCATGTGTGGGAGACAGACAACCCTTCTCTCTGTGCCTTTATGTCTCTCTACTGTCTCTCTGCATTGATGCTCTCATTTCTTTACTTAGTTATGACTAGGTCTGAACTGTACCTCACAGTGTCCTGTTACCTAACAGCAGGTAGCAGCCAATCAGAGCCCTCCATCTCTGCCCTGATACAGTATGATGGAGGTCAGTCCCCACAGGGATCACTTTATTTTTGTCATAACATAGAGTGGCGGAGGAAGAAGTCAGATCTTTTACTTCGGTAAAATAATTAATTCCACATTGTTGGAAGACATCCCTCAACATATCATCGTGGTTCTTATGTTTAAATATGCAAATTAGATTATTAACTTGGTGCTAATTTACGTCCATTTCCAGAAATCCAGGTTAAGAATCCTTGTTTAATTTTGGTTACATATTAGTGTCAAGGTTTTTATAGGATAAATTTTAGATATCTCTTTGTATGACTGTAAATCTGACCATACTTTCAATATCAAAAAACAAAATAAATCTCTTTTTAGGAATAAAATGTTCTATAAATTTAGTTCTGAATGATATATGAACAAAGCCCTCAATGAAAACCTTCATACACAGATATGAATGAAACTGCTAAATTGGGTGTACGTGCTATAGTGGAGAGGATGAGAATACACTTTTAAAGATAAGTTTTGTATTGTACATTTTGCACGAGGTGTGAAAAAAAAATCCCCAGTTGATTACATGAGCTTTATTAAATTAGAAGTGGGACTATGGATCAGTGGTAGAGCTGATCGTCCTTCAATCAGAGGATCGGTTGTTCGATCCCCAGCTCCACTAGTCCATGTCCTTGAGCAAAACACTTAACCCCAAACTGCTCTGGTAGGCTGTGTGAATGTTAGTCCTGATGGACAGGTGGTACCTTCATGGTAGCTCCTCCCATCAGTATGAATGTTAGTTAGTCCTGATGGACAGGTGGTACCTTCATGGTAGCTCCTCCCATCAGTATGAATGGTAGCTAGTCCTGATGGACAGGAGCTACCTTCATGGTAGCTCCTCCCATCAGTATGAATGGTAGTTAGTCCTGATGGACAGGTGGTACCTTCGTGGTTGCTCCTCCCATCAGTGTGTGAATGTTAGTTCTGATGGACAGGTGGTACCTTAATGGTAGCTCCTCCCATCAGTGTGAATGTTAGTCCTGATGGACAGGTGGTACCTTCATGGTAGCTCCTCCCATCAGTGTGTGAATCTTGGTTAGTCCTGATGGACAGGTGGTACCTTCGTGGTTGCTCCTCCCATCAGTGTGAATGTTAGTCCTGATGGACAGGTGGTAGCTACTCTAACTTTTAAGCACAAGGCACGGAGTCGCACAGCTCATCAATAGGCTCGTTTGAGATGAACCAGTTCTGCACAGAATCGATCGGCGGTGATCTGCGCGCAATTCATGCCGGTTAGATTTGTGTCCGACTTGCTCTGACGTCATGCACATGTGGTCAACGATACTCTCACGAGAACAAGCCGGCCGTCGATTTGAGAGCCAGGCGCCGCAGTAGCTCTTCCCCGACTGCCTGTCCGACTTGATCGCAGTTTATTGACAACGCCTCCTGCTGCGGCCGCTGATCTCGTCTGAATCCCAGGCGAGGCGCAGCTCTAACGAACGAGCCGTGTCACTGCAGTTGCGCACGCAGGCCCGCTCCACAGTTTTTTCAGGGGGGCGCCCCGCCCCCCTATTATAACGGTAGGGGAAACACTGAGCATGAATGTTAGTTAGTCCTGATGGACAGGTGGTACCTTAGCTCCTCCCATCAGTGTGTGATTGTGTAAAAGGATGCAATGCAGTGTTAAAGAGCAGAACAGTTTATTTAGCATTTAGTATCTACTGAGCATCAGTCTACTGAGCATTGATGAGTTGAGTGGTTGGAATTTTGCTACAAATGTTGTCCTAACATGTTACTGTTTTCTTGTTTATTACTGGAGCACTAATAGCATATGACATAACACATTCATAAACATCAGCGCTGAAGGAGATGAGTTGACCACCTGCCTCTTAATGAATCATGAATGCATGAAGTAATACATAAATGAAGTAGAATGATTAATACATTAAAATGTAACATAGTAAAAGTCATTTTGACTGTGTCCAGTAAGCGAACCAACAAACAACTGAAGCAGATCCCAGAATAACTGAACATCAATAAGCGCCCCTAACCCTGAATAGGATCATTGGTTCTCACAATGGAATGGAAAGAAGTTTTACAAGATAAGTCGAAGCTGAAAACCCAAACAAAATACTGAGCTTTAACAGAAACTCAGCTAAATAAGATTGTCCTGCTTGGCAAACCCGGATGATTGTATTCTTGTTGTCTTCTGTTCCCCACTTCATTTGTAAAAGCTTGACTGTTCACTGGACTCCTCTGTTTCCTTTTTTACTCAATATTACCAGCCTGGTCTCACCAAATGACATTTGAAGAACGCACCAATGTCTACAATCATCATGCTGTTGCTATGCATTTTTCCCGTTTAGCATATGCCACACCCATGTCTAGGGGTGAGGGAGTGCCGCATATAGACAAGGAAAAAGAGAGTAAATAAAAGAAACCATAAGCATTGTGTGACTGCATGCAAACTTTCAAATACAGAAACGGAGAATCCAGGCTGAACCAAAGACCGAAAAACAAACCACTCTCCACCCGTTCTGGCTGCCCATATGAACATATGAACACATGAACATATGAAACATTTACAATGCAAATGACATGTCACTGGAGGCCCTTCACACACACAGGTCCTCACAAAGAAAACAATATTACCATGTAAACACAGCTGGGGTCATGGCGCTCAGAGCAAGGTCTCCGGGAGTCAGCTGATATAATACTATTACGATATGATATCTATAATAGTATAATAAAGAGTGAGAAACTCCTCCAACTACAGTCTAAAGAAACAAAATCTTAGTTTTGATGTCTGAACATAACCAAGTTATTTTGTTTGAATTCACAGGTCTAGGTATGAGAGGTCAAGGTAGGGGAGGTCTAGGTAGGAGAGGTCAAGGTAGGAGAGGTCAAGGTAGGGTAGGTCCAGGTAGGAGAGGTCCAGGTAGGAGAGGTCAAGGTAGGAGAGGTCTAGGTAGGAGAGGTCTAGGTAGGGGAGGTCTAGGTAGGAGAGGTCAAGGTAGGAGAGGTCAAGGTAGGAGAGGTCCTGGTAGGAGAGGTTTAGGTAGGAGAGGTCTAGGTAGAAGAGGTTTAGGTAGGCGAGGTCCAGGTAGGGGAGGTCCAGGTAGGAGAGGTCTAGGTAGGAGAGGTCAAGGTAGGAGAGGTCTAGGTAGGATAGGTCAAGGTAGATTAGGTCAAGGTAGGAGAGGTCCAGGTAGGAGAGGTCCAGGTAGGAGAGGTCCTGGTAGGGGAGGTCCTGGTAGGAGAGGTCTAGGTATGAGAGGTCCTGGTAGGAGAGGTCCTGGTAGGAGAGGTCTAGGTAGGAGAGGTCAAGGTAGGGTAGGTCAAGGTAGGAGAGGCCCAGGTAGGAGAGGTCTAGGTAGGAGATGTCCAGGTAGGAGAGGTCTAGGTAGGAGAGGTCCTGGTAGGGGAGGTCTAGGTAGGAGAGGTCAAGGTAGGAGAGGTCAATGTAGGGTAGGTCCAGGTAGGAGAGGTCAAGGTAGGAGAGGTCTAGGTAGGAGAGGTCTAGGTAGGGGAGGTCTAGGTAGGAGAGGTCAAGGTAGGAGAGGTCAAGGTAGGAGAGGTCTAGGTAGGAGAGGTCCTGGTAGGAGAGGTTTAAGTAGGAGAGGTCTAGGTAGAAGAGGTTTAGGTAGGAGAGGTCAAGGTAGGGTAGGTCCAGGTAGGAGAGGTCAAGGTAGGAGAGGTCTAGGTAGGAGAGGTCTAGGTAGGGGAGGTCTAGGTAGGAGAGGTCAAGGTAGGAGAGGTCAAGGTAGGAGAGGTCTAGGTAGGAGGATCCTGGTAGGAGAGGTTTAGGTAGGAGAGGTCCAGGTAGGGGAGGTCCAGGTAGGAGAGGTCTAGGTAGGAGAGGTCCAGGTAGGAGATGTCCAGGTAGGAGAGGCCAAGGTAGGGTAGGTCAAGGTAGGAGAGGTCCAGGTAGGAGAGGTCCTGGTAGGGGAGGTCCTGGTAGGAGAGGTCCTGGTAGGAGATGTCCTGGTAGGGGAGGTCCTGGTAGGACAGGTCCTGGTTGGAGATGTCCTGGTAGGGGAGGTCCTGGTAGGAGAGGTCCTGGTAGGACAGGTCCTGGTTGGAGATGTCCTGGTAGGGGAGGTCCTGGTAGGAGAGGTCCTGGTAGGACAGGTCCTGGTTGGAGATGTCCTGGTAGGGGAGGTCCTGGTAGGACAGGTCCTGGTAGGACAGATCCTGCTAGGAAGGCTGGGTCAGTGAGTTACCAAGCCACTGAGCTGCTGCTGTTCTTCAGCCACACACGTGTTTCTGTTCAGTGTGTTTCCACTGCAGCTGCTGTTTCTGCCTGCTGTGTGCATTTGAACGTCTCCAGGTTTTATTGCCTTTTTCTGGGTGGGATTCTTCCAGACTGACAGCAGACGGAGCTCACTGAAACACGAGAACCAGTGTGAGGCTTCAGGATGCAGTGGCAACACCGTTGCTGCTCTTTCTTCCAGGTTGAATTAACCAAGATGATTGGGGATGTTGTCTACTAATGACCTAAATCCCTCATGGCTTCACTTGTTTACAGTTACTTTCTAAAGAATACACGGAGTGACAGAAGTTATTTACCTGTGCACTTAAGCAATAGTTTGTACTACTGTACATACTGTCAGTCAACATGAATGCATCACCTCCTGTGATTGGAATACGGCATATCCAAGTTCATAGAATGCTATTGTATGTACACTGTCGTACTCTCCCCCAATAGACAATCGGGGGAAGAATAAATAAACGGGACGTTAGGAGGCTGAAGGGCATGAACGAGAGGAGGCCTTGACACCCGTCTGAGGCAGGATATTGACAACAAAGTGGATTTCTTTCAACTTCAAAGCCCTCTGGATGTTTGTATTCCCTTAAACAGGAGGGAGAAAAGTTCACCTGACAATGCATGGATGGCAGAAGAAATCTATACTCCATCAGTAAAAGACAAGCAGCCTTCAACGGATGAGAACAACACTGAAATGGACGAAGATAAGAAATGAAGTGAAATGAAAAAAACGAAATACAAAATGAAATTAAACTACAAACACAACATACATGTCATGTATGTTGTGTGTTGTGCATGTTGTAAGTTGTGTTGTGTATGTTGTGTATGTTGTGTATGCTGTATGTTGTGTATGTTGTGTATGTTGTATGTTGTGTATGTTGTATGTTGTGTATGTTGTATGTTGTGCATGTTGTGCATGTTGTGTATGTTGTATGTTGTGCATGTTGTATGTTGTGTATGTTGTATGTTGTGTATGTTGTATGTTGTGCATGTTGTGCATGTTGTGTATGTTGTATGTTGTGTATGTTGTGCATGTTGTGCATGTTGTGTATGTTGTGCATGTTGTGTATGTTGTATGTTGTGTATGTTGTGCATGTTGTCTGTTGTGCATGTTGTGTATGTTGTATGTTGTGCATGTTGTGTTGTGCTTAACCACTGAACTGTCTGCTACAACCTGCTGAAGCTCTCTACAACCTCTGTGCTACGTGGACCAGCAGCCGGCTGTGTGACGTGTGTGTCTGCCTACATCACCGTGTGTATTTTACGACGCCTTAACTTCCTATTGGTGTCTGGTTAGCCAGTTGTGGGTCGTATTCGTTCATCACACACTCCTGCAGTGGTCGTTGCAGACACACCTGGCGGGGATCTGCACTTAAGAACTCAGGGTCCCTTTAACAAGAGTGTGAGCGTAGAGGTGTTCTCTCAGAAGACTGTGGAGGTTCAAAGAAGATCCACCTGCAGCAAAGTTCAAAGTGCTTCCACCTGCCGCTGATCCCACTGTGAGCGAGCTGCCAAACCACATGCAGGTGGAGCCTCAGCACATGTGTGTGTTTGGGCTTAGATAGGAATCTCCTATTCTGGACACACACACACACACACACACACACACACACACACACACACACACACACACACACACACACACACACACACACACACACACACACAACACACTTGGCATGGTCCTTAGTTGTGTTTTTGCTGAAGTCATCTGAATAACTGCAAGCTATTGTTTTAAAGCCTTGATTGTTGTGATGAAGAATCTGAAGTAGAAACACAACAACTCCCACGATGTGATAACAAAGACGATGAAACTACTTTTAAACTGCTAACTGAATGTCTTGGTGTGACATTACTGAAACTATATATGTTCTTCTCCTCTCCTCTCTCAAAGAGAGATGATGATCTCAAAGAGAGCCCTAACAAATAAAGAATGAAAACACCTCACAGTCCAAAGACGTGAGCTCCGGTTAACTGAGGCTCTAAAGTGTGAATAGTTTAGAACATGATAGATGAACATGGGTCTGGTTTGCCGCACTAGAATCATGAATAAAAAAAAAAATATTCTAGTTGTGAAACTCCCAAAGACTCCCTGCCCGATGCTACTTCAGATGCTAGTTAGCTACAAGTAAGCTATTTAAGCTAATGCCTCATTCAGTGTTCAATGTTCAGTGATCAAAATAGATATTAACATTAAAGTTGTGTTCGTTTTGTGTTGAGTTTGGTTTCATAAAAAGGATCAAAATGTGACAAAAAAGTACTTTTTATAACTGTCTTCATGCAATTGTTAATGCGTGTAATTTTTGGATGCCTGGTGTAGCCTCCGGAAGAACTCAGTTCAACAACTTCTCTCGTTCTCTATATTTATTTACTAAATGATCACAAGCAAAGTAGTCAGCGCTGCAATTGCAAAAGCAGTGAGTGGTACAGCAACACGCAGGTTGGGTCCAGAACCACTGCCCCCCAAACAGAAGTGGGGCCTTTCATACACAGGTTATCGTCACAGGTTGGTCTCGCCTCGTCCTCACATCTGATTGGCTCTATCCTGTCAAGAGGAGGAGAATCGTGTTCTCATCTTTTCTCACAAGACTGGACCACAACGACCCGTCTGCTTCACTAATGTCAACATACTGATAAACAGACACAACCAACTCCAGCTGCATAGCTGTGTTATACTGACCTCGCTCGCCTGAACTTTAATAGACATGAAGAGTAATGGAGAATAACAGCAGAATATAAGGATTTATATTATCACAACCGTCATTAGTCCGATTTCTGTTTGTCATCCTGTGATTGAAGACTTTTCTTTGGTTTTTGGTCTTAAGTTGTCTTCTAAAACTATAGATTCATGAGCGTTACTCATTGTGTTTGATAGTTAAACAGAAAGGTGCTGACATGACGTAAAGGAACGGTGTTTTCTTCTCGTAAACACCGTCTGTTGTAACGCATAAAGGGTTGACTGCTTGATGGACCTGCCAGCTAAAAGATGGTAAACTAAGCAGAAGTTTCAGAACAGGTAGAGATTGTAAACATGTAAGTATAGGTTTAAACAAGCTGTTAATCAAAATATTAAATTGTATGTAACTAATGTATAAACAAAGATAAAGAGCTGTCGGCTGATAATAGAATACTTGATACTCTCTCTTGACCATGTGTCTCTAAAATATCAGTGTACCGACACTGACATCACATGTATTTACCATCCGTGTGTGTGTGTGTGTGTGTGTGTGTGTGTGTGTGTGTGTGTGTGTGTGTGTGTGTGGCCCTGTAGCATTCACTCAGTTGCTCTTTTGTTCTCCCCTAATTGATCAGCAGATGGCATTGACAAATGATGAATAGGTTGGACATGGTACCCCTCTCACTCTCAACACACACGCACACACATAGACACAAACACACACACACACATGCACGCACGCACGCACACACGCACACACAGCGGCGCCCCTCTTGGTGTCATCACTCTTGTCCTACAAGACTCCTAACACCTCAGTGGCATGGGAGAGTGAGCGCATCAAACCCCAGAAGAACAGCCTCCTCGCTTCACTGAGACAGAGAGACTACACAAAGGCATGAGAGAGAGAGAACGAGGAAGAGGAGATTCCTTACATAGCTTCCGATTTGTATGCACGGCTGCCGTCAGAGAAATGAAGGTATCCCCAGATATCCCATCCCACCCTGTCCTTTCATGTGGCATTCAAAGGCAGCTCTTTCCTCTTTGGGCCTATTGAGATGCCACCACCTGTAACTGGATGCAAAGTTCTCTCTTTTGTCCTCGCTCTCTCTCCCTCTTTCTCTCACACACACACACACACACACACACACACACACACACACACACACACACACACACACACACACACACACACACACACACACACACTGTGGGATAACGTGAGTAAATGAAAGGGAGTCAATGAGTGAATAGGTTCACATCTGCCTCTGACACACTACACTACGCAGGAAGGCTGAAGGTAACAATTCATTTCTAATCAAAGTGCAGTGATTCTCTTTGGGCCATGTGTCTCGCTGCACAGCACTATGGATGTGAAAGCATCATAGGAAGGCTTTAATACATGGGACATCATACTAATCCAATTATATACATCATAAGATGATGCATTAAAGTCACAACTGTTGAACGTTGAGTTTATCACAGCTTTAGTCTCATTTTGTAGTTTTGACTTTCATCTCCGTCGTTTACCAGCGTTGTACTCAGACAGCTACACGGTGACAAGATCACAAGATCACAAGATCAACGATCAGACAGACTTTACTCACACTACTTTATTTGGGTGCAACACCAAAAGTGAGGGAAAAGAAAAGACTTGAAATCCCCTGAACTCCCTCAATGCTTAATTTGAATGAAATCCCTTTATTTAAGGCATTTTCTGGGGTGGATCTTTCCTGTGGGGTTATTTAAGTGTAAAGAAATCAACATTGTGGTAACATGAAACCAGTTCAGGGAACTGGTCAAAAGGTCCTCAGCAGGACTCGAGCCACGGGAACCTTTGTTCAAGGCCGGAGTCTTTGTATCCGCCTGGAAAGGAAAGTATTTTAAAAACGTTGGCATTGAATCTTAAGAATCCTCGCCATCAAACGTAATCCTGGGTTTTGCAGAAGGCGTCAACCTTCTTGTGGAAAGGCAGCGTGGCCACGGGGTTGACCTGTCACTCAGAATCAGAATCAGCTTTATGTGCACAGATTACAACAAAGTGCATAAATGCACATAAATAGACATTCAGCTACAAACAAGGATACAGAAACTGGTTAAACATGAACATTATATGTACAGAGAGAAACGTTAATAACAACTTCACACAACAAACAATACATTTGGAAAACAAGAAGACAACAGTGCAATGGTGCACAATGCAAAGAGTGCTACAGTGAATATGGAATGATTAATGTCAGGTAACTTTATAGAAAATGGGATAAATATGTAACGTGAAAGACACACTAGATAATGCTTCCATGGACATTTAATTGACTACCATTTGTGATTGTTCAGCGATGGTAATCAATAAATATTCCTGAGAGGAGCATCATCTAGTCGTGCCTTCCAGGCGGGAGAAGTTTGAACAGCGACTCCGTTTACATGACCACATATTCAGTCTTTTGCCCTCAGAATGCTCTCCTTCACTACCCTAACATGTCGTTTATCACGTCACTAAATGCTTTTTTGGTGGAGGGCTTCTCATGAAAATGCAGCCTCCATCTTTCATTTCTTCAAACACAGTATGTGCGCCAGTCTTCCATTAGGCTTAGAAGTAGGCGTGTTTCTCCTTCTTCAGAGTACATGTCATCGGAGTCAGTGAGGGCAGAGCCCTTTCCCTCACTCTGGAGACGTAGACATCCTGAATGGAGGCATCTGTCAGTGATGGATGGACGGAGCACCGACTGGATGATTGCAGTGTAGAAGTGGATCAGCAGCTCCTGAGGCTGGTTGAACTTCCTGACCTGCCACAGGAAGTACGTCCTCAGCTGGGCCTGTTTCCTGAAGGCTTCTAGTTGGACGTCCACTTTAGGTCCTGAAAGGTAGTGGAACCCAGAAACCAGAGTGGTTCCCCAGTCCACAGCGCTGGTCAGGATGGTGATGCTCGTCCCGCAGGAGGGGCAGTCGTTGGGGTAGAGGAGGAACCAGGCCGGGACCAGACTCCACCAGCTGCACGGGAAACAGAGCGATAGGGTTCTTTAATAGTCCAGTGTGTTATTGTCCTGGTGGAACACGGGATATGATGGTTGTATTTTAGCAGCTCATGGCTGATGTTTGCTCCTTAAAAGTCCTCAAGAATAACGAGCCTGGAGCCTGGAGGTGTTTGCTCCATGTAAGTATTCTGGTAAACACCAACCTGAATAAATGAGGAACAACTCAGAAGGAGGGCATGGTGTCTTCAACACTGACATCTGGACACTTTGTTCCTGTCCAAGCCGGTTCAGCCTCCTCTCGTGCCCAGGAGGAGGCCGGCCTGCGGAGTGGAGGGCCCGGGATGAGCTCCCAGCACGGGGCAGCAGATCTGCCGAGGTCCCGGTTTACTCCATTGAGAAGCAAAGCAGTAGAGTCCACAGAGCAAACATTTGAAGAAATTTGGTCGTAATAAAACCATATCTGTGTCGCCTGCAACTCCCAAAGAGAGCTGCTGCTCCTCCAACAACACAGCAGAGGAACACAGGACTATGAAGATTACATGTCCAGTTTAGAGTATTCTGATCAAAAATGATCTGAGGCCTTCCAGTCCAGCAGCCAGAGGGTGTGTGATGTCATCTTCCATCGGCCTGTCATGACTTTGTGAGGAGTTAGAGTCTTAACTTGTTAACCTCTGCATGCCGCCTGGGCCTCAGCTCCTGTGGGCTGAACGTTAGTAATGAGGTGGCAAATGACTGTCTTACAGTTTGATTGAGAGGTCTCCCGCTGACATCCTGACACACACACACACACACACACACACACACACACACACACACACACACACACACACACACACACACCGCCCCCTCAGGGCTGTCCTGACCCCCTGCCAACTGTAAAACAGCAATGCTGGAACTCTTTATTGGTGAGGCAGCAGTGTTTTCGCTGACTTGCCATTTCCCTCAAGCCTTTTGAAGAATTGTTCCTTTCTGTTCCCTCAGGACAGCTGATTGACGTTTCTCCACCTCCTGCACCGACCAATCAGATTCATGAATACAAACGTGTTAGTATCTCGTGTTAGTATGATCTTTTCCCACTGCATTTCTTCACATTATAATAATAGCAATGGTTCAGGGTGCCCTTGGCATTGCTGAGGCCATCATGGTTACACGATGGCTCCAGTGTTCCCCTCCAGATGCTCCGGTGCCAGCCTGCTGCTTCCTCAGCTGCTCCATCAAACCTGTGAGATCATGAGCTCCACATCTCTGCAGGTTGAAAAGAGGAACCTCAAGTTGCAATTATCATGTTTCAAGAAGCATCTTGAAGGCCTTCGGATCAAAAGGATGATTTTGACTCCATTCCTCCCTGGTATTGCCATGCTATCTGCATCTGGATATCAGGAATACATATGCACATTCATTAATGCTGGACATTATTGCTTGAGTATTGTGATTGTTGTATTGAAAACACAGGATTCATGTTTTAACCCCAGTTGAGCCACAGACATTTTCCTAAAAAATTGCGAATGGTTTGCATCTCTATACTAAATACAGAATATCTCCTCAACCTCAAGGGCTATTGAAATGATCTCAAAAGGTATAATATACAGAACACACTTGTGAGACTAGTTAAGGGGTTTATATAGCAGTATGTGAGTTACTGGTTTATTGAGTGATGATTGAACTGAAAAAAACCTACCAGGATGTATTTCCTCTTTTTAGTTATGCATATCATCGCTTTGTTTTGTTTTCTACTATAAAATATCACTATGTGTTAACAGTATCTCAGTTAACAGTATTAAGTCAAGTTAAATATTTTTAGTATTTAATTTAGTGCACATTTCTTGTACCGTAGAAAATGCACCAAAACATACCAAGCAAGTATCGTTTATCCATAAGTAAGTACAATACATACTGTTAGAAGAAAAACTTATTTACTCTTAATCAACTACTGTTTCACAGTTATATTATTAATCATATACTGTGTAAAGGCTTGTGGCTTCTCATGTGACCTCCTCTCCTGTTAAAACATGCATATGCTTTAACAGTGACCTTCTGATAGTCTTGAGACTGTGGATGCCTCCATGTCTCTGTGTGAAGAACGTGGTGCTCCTTGTGATCATGACCATGCCGATGCAAGCCAACCTAAAGACGCCATGAGGGCTTCTGTGATTGTGTCATTCATGTATTTAAGAGGTAACTCTCTCATTCATGGAGCAGTCCAGGATACGCTATTCACATATCATGTTGGGATTCTGACTCTGCTCCTTCTTCGAAGAATAAATGTCCTGATCTATGATTTTACCTCAAGGTGTCGAGTAAATTTTTCTAACACATACCAAGTATCGTTTATTCATAAATAAGTCATATTTCAGTTTATTTTGGTTGATGTCTTGAGGCTTTGTCTCACAAGGGATTTTGAGGTATTGGTGGATTCTGTAGGTCGTAAGCTTTCCAGAAAGGTGAGATAATCATGTGTGGCATCAAGCCAGGGAAATGAAAATAGATATTTCCATAACTTGGGGAGCTCACTTCCATAGAGTCATATTCATGGTTTATGTTAATATTTATGGTTGAATTGTTTTATAAACATGTAACATGGACTCATATGCTCTTGTAGGCTGTGCAGTTTGTTGTGCTGTCACATCAGTGGCTCTGGTATGGATTCATGGGAGTACGAGGACTTGGAGAGTGAGGAAGACCTCCTGATGAAGAGTTCAGTGTTGTGGGCGCTGGGGCTCATCAGCTGTTAATGCATAGTTTACACATGAAACAGTGGCTCAGAATGCACAACAAGTGCAGCGGTGGTGGACACATGGAGGACAGTGATACATGCTAATGCAGATCCCACTGTTCTGGTTACATAACAAACTCAGTATAATGCACACGCTGAGTTATTTGTTAACATATCATCATACAACGGTTTGTATGATATCTTACGAAAAAGTCACGCCTCATGTTCATGCGTTGTCCAGCAACATGTGTTATTGCCCCTCGTGACATGCATGCAGTCTTTTCAGGACAAACTGGCTCTTCACAGAACACAGACATGAGCTTCAGCAAAGGATTGTAGTTTGGGTGAAAGTAACAAAGTAGTGTTACGTTAGTTAAGAGACAAACTGTCCGTGGGGAAAGACCTGTTTCTGTTTGGAGCTAGACGTGCAAGACGAGGGTCACATGACCGAGGCCAGCTGCTCCATTGGCTGAGGTACCTCATAGCCTCCAGGGGACCTGTAGAGGACCTTACACCTTCATGCCAAGTGCTCTCCCTGTATACCAACAGGCTGCAGTAGAACGGCAATGTGTCGCTCCATCAAGAGTCTTTAGGTATGTGGAGCTCATTTTGTATTATAACCTAAAACACTTCTCAGGAAACTAACCTGACATGTTTAACCTCCCCGAGCATTCTCATGGGAAACTAACTTCTCCCCCTCTTCTCCAAAGAGGGGAGCGAGCTGAGGGCCATAACGGAGGCAGACCCGTCTGTTTGATCCCATGCTATCTTCAGTCCACCATTCAGCCGTGTGGACGGATCAGTGGAGTGGACCGCCCGTCTGCCCACAGGAACAAAAGTCCGCCTGCTAATTGCTGCCACATCAAATGAAGAGGGGCATCCAGGACCGAGCCTCAGATTGATGGCGGGAAGAGAAGAAACAGGACATCAAGTTGTTCTATAAGCTGCTCACGGTTCTACTACTCCTCAGGCTGGTTGAACACCAGCAGATGAGTCTGCATGTGTGTTCAGGTTGTGGCCGACTGGCCAAAGACTCAAGGACTCAAGGACTCAAGGATTCAAGGACTCAAGGATTCTGTTTGAAGTCTCAGTGTAATGCAATGAGATGAATATGTGGACCAGCTGCAGCTTTAAAATACTGTTTACAGGTTGGGACCGTATTCTGAAGTCTGACAACATTGCCGTGGAAACTGAACTATATTTAAATACTAATACTTGTTTCCTTTTGCTTAAATGGCGTTTTCACTCTTTTGACACTCAGTGTAAATGTGTCCTGCCATTACGTTTTTACTGTAATGTGAAACATGTCAGCAGCCGTTTGTTTATCAGTGTGAATGAATGCACAGCTGTATCCAGAGGTTGTTGGGTAGAATAATGGTTTAATGAAGTCCCAATAATAATACCAGGGTCATTATGTGAATACGATTTTAGTGGTCGGTCCATGTGCTTCTTTTGTTTTATGCTTTTTGTTAGAGTTTGGGAGACATTCCCAGATTAGTTCTGCCCTTGCGGCTGCCTGCTATGTGACTGGGAAGCAGACAGTAGCTGACGGCCTGCCTGTTTGACTGACTGCCCTTTTATTGTCCTTCAGCAACGAGTAAGATCAGTGGACCAGGACGGCAACAAAAGGCTTGGAGCCACCACTCTGTGTGAGTGTGTGTCTTGGTGTATGTGTAGCTGTCACGGCTCAGTGATATAAGTGTCTCCGGGTCCCCTGCACCACACAAGGACCGAAAGAGAGAAAAAGCTGTCACTTCAGAGGGCCCTTTCAAACGCTGCATCACTTTGGTGCCAACAGGCCCTGAGAGTCACAGTCCATATAGTCCTAGCAGTCAAATGCTGGCTGCTCAGCTTCTGCATCAAATGATTTGAAATGGTCTCTGAACTCCCCCCCTCTCCCACCCAGCCCTTCCTTTTCTCAACTCATGCATTCCTGTTTTCCAATTGTGTTGTCTTTGTGTCACAGCGAGGCTTTGTTAGGCCGCGGCTGTGGAGGGCGGCGGTGCAGTTTCAAAGTGTTTATTGATGTGCGGTCTCCGCATGATGTTGGATCTTGTTGTCAGAGGTCACAACCTGTTGGTGTTCCGGTGTGGTCGAAGTAAGGCTCACATCTTGATCCGTGCCGGCGGGTCACGCTAGGCCTTTGAAAGCAACAAGACAAACAGATCTTTGGACGTCGGCTCATCCATCAAGCACACCTTAAGACTGTATCAGCCAAGCATGCAGCGCTGTCACTCACTCGTAAGTAAGCTGTTGGCGGCAGGAAGCCAGGTCACAAGAGGACCTGCTGTAAATCAGTTGGGTAGAGCAGGGGCCCGACCTGGGGGCCGGGCCACCAGCTTCATGAGATGGGTCCTGGATCGCAATATGATCACCACGGTGTGAATTAACAAAATAAAGGGGACCCAAAACGTGTTCACTTTTGGGCTTTTCTTGTGCAACACTGTACTGTGGTTCCCTCAGTTGGATTGGTCCTCTTGTTGGCGGCGCATGTCCTGTACAGACACAACTACACAGTTACACACTTCACCTTCTTTGTGTCATTGGATTGTTTCTACAGTATTTCAAGGTCAAAGAAAGGTCAGACGTTGTCATATGCTGTATTTGTGATATTGGGCTATATGAATAAACTATACTCCACGTAGCATTGGGAGTGTCCAAGTCAGAGATGGAGCTGAAGAACAGCTAACAACGGCTCTGTTACCGACTATTAAAGTCACTGATGTCACTAGATTTCTTCACACATTCATTTCCCTGTCTATGACATCATACCACACCTATTTGATCAAATCAGAGACTTTATAATTATGCATTACTTTATTTGTATGCTGCTCCCATCACATCTGCCTCCTCATTTCCTGCTGGTTTCCTTTAGGCTGTATTAAAAATCACCAACAAAGATACAGACACTGGATGAAAGACAGTCTGGTAATTCTGTGTATTTTGAGAAAAAAAGGAAACCATCCCCAGTCAAGTTAAATTAGAACAAAGGAGAAGGAGTTCCTCGGATAATGGTCGTTAGGCTCATTCACAGCTCCTTTACTTCTGGCTGCTGATTGGTCAACTGAAATGAGCCGCAGTCACTGAGACATGTGGGCTACGAGTTCACTTCTGACAAAACCTCTCTTGATCTGTCTATAAAGGAGCATTCAGGGAAACAAGCTGCAGCATTTGACCGTGTAAATTCTAATAGCTCTAGAACCTCTGGAGTTTATAATATATTTTTTTTATCAAGCCAGTGTCAGAAAGGTAAGACACACCTTGTAACATGAAAGACATGAAAGCAAGCAGCTCATTTCTCAGACGGCCACAGCAAACAGAGTTCTGCATAAGAGTGGAACCCACCGCCTCCTCATGTAATGCTGGTAACACCCAAAGACCCTCAGACCGTGTGACGAGAGCTCCACGACCTCTGTAGACGCCTGCTCTCTCTTGGAAGACGTTATGGATGCATACAGTATATGGTTGGTTCTGATTATATATATACTTTATATCTGACCATATATTTTAACTATTTCTGGTTGAACTGTTAGTTTTACGTCATGCTCTGTATGCTATGCTGTGTCCTTTCTGTGAACCCCAGGGCGCTTAGCTAACGGGGGTTCATTGATAAGCCATACACATTAGCTGGTTAGCAGGCTAGCTGGTGAACCGCAGCCTAATGCTAATGCACTGAATTCTACAACAGGCATAAGCTACATTAGCCAACTTGTGCTAACAGGACTGTGATCAACATTAATGGATCAAAACATTGCCTTGTTTCACTGCCTCTAGTGGCCAAATCAAATCAATGGCTTCATGCAGCTTTACTTTTGATATCAGTGGTTTATATAACTTTACAAATGGAGTTCACACATCTAGCTCAAAGAAAAACAACATGTGTGATCCGTGAGGATCTGAAGAGAGCAGAACAAATGAAAGGCTGAAGGGTGGGTTCCCCCTGGGTCACAGCTGGAGCCACTGCAAGCTTCACGTGATCATGTGAAGCATAACATATATTCATCGAGAGCGATCCTCTTGTTTGATGTCGTTTAGATGGGTGTAATCAATATAACACACTCTTTCTCAACACGGCCATCTTTCTTTGTTCAAGACGACCGATTATACAAAGCTTTGTTTTTATTGCTAAGCAACAAAGAATGAGTGAACAATGACCTGTGCGCTACGTCATGGTTCAAATCACTAAATGAGAACTTTAAACTGGTGATGTTCTCTATTGAACACATCTCTATGATCTCTTGTCTGAACAGTCTGATGCCGTTGATCATTCTCTTCACATCCGCCCTGCTTCTCTCACATTAGCAACCATGATGGCATCTTGCAGAAATCTTGCCTAAATTGCAGTACATCAATAAAGTTGAACATTAGTTGCAAGTCTGGGATGGAGCCCAAACGCCGCTCTCCTTCACGTCCTACCAACCACCCTCAGCCAGAGGAGAGTCACATGATCCATGTATGTTAGAGTTCATGTTTAGAGGCTCAGACAGTCGATGTGAGCCCAGAAGTGTCAGATTAGAAAACATGTTCTGCTTATTACATGTCTACTTACTAAATAGATCAATAATCGAACACAAACCATTGATTTCAAACCAGCGTCCATAGCAACAGTGTTTATATTCTCTCCCCATCGCCTCAGACCTACAACTCTTGTATTTACATCTGCTGTAACCTGTGATCTGTGTGTTTGTTTCTTATTATGTCATCGTTCGCATATATTGTTTCTGTTTTTACCATAAAGTGCTGTACAAATAAAATGTATGTACTTTATTATTATTATTATTCGTAGCAGCACATCGTGGGTCAGGATGTTGTCCCTAATGATTCTCACCTCATGTGAACACGCCATCACTGGCTGTGGCGTCTAAATCCTCTCGAGCCGGCCGTCTCTCCTCCTTCCTGCCCGTTGTCTGTGGGCCGTATTGTTGCTCGTTACACCTGACTGTCCTCATCAGCTCTCATTGTGGGCTCATCAGGAGTCTGATCTAATGAGGGTCAGTCTCATTACTGCCCATGTCGGCTCACCCCGTCTGACCTTTGACCTCTACCTCCCTATGGCCAATCAAGTTCTTTCCTCTTTCTTCTAGCCTTCTGGTCAGATGCAACACAAACACAAATACAACATGGTGAGAATAAGGAGCACAAATGATGTGAGATAGATATAACTTTCCTTCAGAGGGAAACAACATCAAATGGATTAAATGTTAAGAAAACTGAAAAACTCTGCTGGTGCTGCTTGTAAGGTTTTGCTTTGCTTTCATTTATTATATCTAAAACAATATTAAATGTACATACTTTTAGCTGTCACAAGGACGACGTGAAGCCTCAACCAAGACTTCATATTCCTAGTGGTGGCTCAGGCCGGGGTCACAGGAAGGGTGGAGGTGAAGATTAGGGCCACAATGAGTTAAATGTTCCCGTCAGACCGCAGAGCCCGGAGTATCCCCCCAGTGTCCATAATTTGTCTGGAATAATTGAGTGTGTGCATATGTGTGTGCTGGGCTCAGGCTGGCTGGAGGTGAAGGGCTCTCAGAGATGGAGGACCCTCGCTGTCAGACAGGAATCTGAAGAGACCTCCCAGGAGCCTCAGCGGTGAGACCCTGCAGCTCCGTGGATTCACAACCCTCAGGGAGCTGAGGCAACTTGTTCACGTCGGTCCATTGCAAATGGACTCTGACATGTGTTGGTGGTATTGGTACACATGGACCAACAAGCCACACGGCTCTGACCCAAAAGCCAACACCACGGGGCCACACCATAACTCCCCAATGTGATGGATGCACACTAATCAGTCTTATAAGAAACTGTATAGCAGATCTGAAGTGACTGCCAGGTCAGCACATTTGCTATGTATTCAAGTGTATATATATATATATATATATATATATATATATATATATATATATATATATATATATATATATATATATATATATATATATATATATATATATTATTAATTATCATTATTATTTGTAATATTTGAATCACAACACAACATGTTGAGAGGGGAAAATAACAGATTCAGTTCCTTTTAAAACTTCAAGGGGTTAAAATTACATGAATACACTCGTCTCTTTTCCAGGTAATGTTGATGAGTAGAGGGGACATGGTGCTGGGATGGAGGCTATATCAGAGGGGAGGAGGAGGAGGAGGAGGAGGAGGAAGTAGAAGAAGAAGTAGAAGAAGAGGAGGAGGAGGAGGAAGAGCAGGAGGAGGAGGAGGAGGAGGAGCAGGAGCAGGAGGAGGAGGAGAAAGTAGAAGAAGAAGTAGAAGAAGAGGAGGAGGAGGAGGAAGAGCAGGAGGAGGAGGAGGAGGAGGAGCAGGAGCAGGAGGAGGAGGAGGAAGTAGAAGAAGAAGTAGAAGAAGGGGAGGAGGAGGAGGAGGAAGAGCAGGAGGAGGAGGAGGAGGAGGAGCAGGAGGAGGAGGAGGAGGAGGAAGAAGTAGAAGAAGTAGAAGAAGAGGAGGAGCAGAGAAGGAGGAGGAGGAGTAGGATGGAGCAGGAGGAGGAAGAAGTAGAAGAAGAAGAGGAGGAGGAGCAGGAGGAGATGGAGGAGGAGGAGGAAGAGCAGGAGGAGCAGGAGGAGATGGAGGAGGAGGAGGATGAAGCAGGAGGAGGAAGAAGTAGAAGAAGAAGAGGAGGAGGAGGAGAAGGAAGAAGAAGTAGAAGAAGAGGAGGAGGAGGAAGAAGTAGAAGAAGAGGACGAGGAGGAGGAGGAAGAAGTAGAAGAAGAGGAGGAGGAAGAGGAGGAGGAAGAAGTAGAAGAAGAGGAGGAGGAAGAGGAGGAGGAAGAAGTAGAAGAAGAGGACGAGGGGAAGGAGGCCGTAACTGTGAACCTTGTTTTTTAAAGCCAAAGGTAATCCTAAAAAGAGACATAATAAAAGGCCGACTGCTGGATGATCGTAACATGGAGTTTGGGACTGAGTGTCAATTTAAAGGATGTGCTGCCATCTAGTGGCGAGACCAACACATGTCAGCTCTCTGCATGCCAGTAACAGATCTGTGATCGACAGGTTTTCAGGATACAGTGTCGGTGTGCGATGCAACAGATATTCCAAACAACGTATTATGATGAAGAGGACATGACCACATTCAGCTGCAGTCACTCCTTCATAACATAATCTTCCATAACCTATTGGACCATGCTAAACATGTGTTTGTCTGCAGAGTGAAGTTAAAGCTACCATCACTCTCTGCACACCACAACGGTGACATGGTGACATGGTGACATGATGACACGTCATGTTAGAGGCGTGGCTTGCCGTGAGAATCCCAGCATCACGTCCCTGTTCTGGTCTCACAGCCTCCTCACCTGTGTTTCCATCAGCAGCTGCTCTCAGGGAAAGACTCTGAATACTTCCCTCTCTGCTGGATGTTTACAGGAATGCGTTCTCACACATTAGCCATAACTACTTTGTTGATGCACAAAACTGTGTCAGCAATTTATAAAACACGACTGGGACCTCAGTCCTGACAGACAGGTTTAAAGCACTATATACCTGCATTCAAGATTTACTATTGAGCTTAAGGTGAACAAAGAAAGTGCAACTTATGGAAGTATATTTCCTGTAGTTGTGGAGCTGCAGCCTCTCTGTGGTCACATGTTCATAACAACATGAGACGACAGCGCCATCCACTAATGAAGGCCGCGGCTGAAAACTCTGGAAAAAAACAGGAAAGTGGACTTTGTCAAGATCAATTATACTAACACAATATAAAAAAGACACAAATGTGGGAATGTTTGTATTCAAAGCTCTGAAAGACTTTCAGCTGCCAAAACCAGCCCACAGTCCACTGGGTTGAAACCCCTCAGGGTGATTCCACTAACACCTGTTTACACATTTGACCACTGAAAGCATTTTGCAATCCTCTCCAGATTCACACACACAGCTGGTCACACAGCACACTGCCCCGCTGTCCGGCGCCGAGCGGCTGGTGGGCGTGCACCTGGTGACACGGCCGCGGGTGAAGGGCGCATGCCTATGCTTGTCATGTGTGGGTATGATGTGGTGATCATATATCCTGTTTATGTTGCGCACAACAGAGGACCCATATAATAGCCCTTCTGATGTCATTGGAAGAGCTGACTCTTTTGAAGTTGTCCGTTTGCTTTGTCGATCACCTCTCGGATAACCTCTGACCTCTGTGACATAGCAGAGGTTACTTTGGTTCAATGTCAACACGGCATGTAGGACATATGGGAGAGTTACATACACGGCCGATATTACAAACACTGGAAATTCAATGGTTTCTACTTCTAAATCTTCTACCTGTCTCCTGGACCCCGTCCCAACGTGCTGTTTAAGGAAGTTTTACCTTTAGTTAGTGCCTCTCTACTAGATATTATCAATGGGTCTTTACTAACGGGTCATGTACCAAAGTCTTTTAAAATAGCTGTAATTAAACCTCTTCTTAAGAAGCCACTCTGGATCCAGAGGTGTTGGCTAACTACAGACCTATCTCTAACCTTCCCTTCCTCTCTAAGATACTGGAGAAGGTAGTCGCAAACCAGTTGTGTGACTTTTTACATAACAATAGTTTATTTAAGGAGTTTCAGTCAGGATTTAGAAAGCACTGTTTTATTTACGGATAATTTGGACTGTTTTATTTCGTATATTTTTTTGTCTGAAATATTTCTCAGCCCCGGCACTTTTATTTTCGTATGTTTTGGACTCTTTTCTTTCGGATATTTTTTGGTCTGAAATATTTCTAAGTACAGAGTACAGAGACACTAGTGACAATTACTAATTATCTTCTAGTTGCATCAGATAGGGGACTTGTCTCTGTACTGGTCTTGTTAGACCTTAGTGCTGATAAAGGACTTGTCTCTGTTCCGGTCTTGTTAGACCTTAGTGCTGATAAAGGACTTGTCTCTGTTCTGGTCTTGTTAGACCTTAGTGCTGATAAAGGACTTGTCTCTGTTCCGGTCTTGTTAGACCTTAGTGCTGATAAAGGACTTGTCTCTGTACTGGTCTTGTTAGACCTTAGTGCTGATAAAGGACTTGTCTCTGGTCTTGTTAGACCTTAGTGCTGATAAAGGACTTGTCTCTGTTCTGGTCTTGTTAGACCTTAGTGCTGATAAAGGACTTGTCTCTGTTCTGGTCTTGTTAGACCTTAGTGCTGATAAAGGACTTGTCTCTGTTCTGGTCTTATTAGACCTTAGTGCTGATAAAGGACTTGTGTTGATTGCATTGCTCTGGCATCCACCACCGTAAAGAACTTTAGAGGTATCTTTGATCAGGACCTTTCCTTTAAATCTAGCAACAGCACCGTCAGTTAGACATCTGGTGTGAAAACTCTTGCCTAACGCTGTACAATCCGGCAGTATAAACTCAAAAGTTATAAGGCAATGGTCTGATAAAAGAGGGTTTTGTGGAAACACTACTAAATGCTCCACGTCAATGCCATATATAAGAACAAGGTCGAGGGTGTGGTTAAAACAGTGCGTCGTTCCTGTACTCTCTGACAGAAGCCAATCGAATCCAACAATGAGCTAAATGCAATACTAAGGCTATCATTGCTGACATCCACATGAATATTAAAATCCCCTACAATAATAACCTTATCAGTCTTAAGGACCAAACTTGACAGAAACTCCGAAAATTCAGATATAAATTCTGAATACGTACCTGGTGCTCGATATACCACAACAAACAGAATCGGCTGTACTGTTTTCCAGGTTGGATGTGAAAGACTAAGAACAAGGCTTTCAAATGAGTTGCAGTTCAGTCCAGGTTTAGGACCCATTAACAGACCCGAGTCAAAAATGGCAGCTACTCCACCTCCTCGGCCGGTGCCTCAAGGAATGTGCATATTAACATGACTTGGAGGGGTAGATTCATTTAGGCTGACATGTTCCTCATGTCTCAGCCAGGTTTCAGTAAGACACAACACATCAATATGATTATCTGATATTAATTAATTTACTAATACAGCTTTAGAAGACAAACATCTAATATTTAGGAGTCCACATTTAACTCTCCTATCGTGTTGCAATAGTGGTGTTAACCGTTATGAGGTTATTTTCTATAACTCCTCTTTTGGTTACTTTTGATTTAATTAATTTAAGAGTCTGTGGGACAGACACAGTCTCTATAGAGTTAAAGGTAACTGCTCTAAAGGAAGTGCAGAGAAGGGTGTAAGACTACAACTCTGCTTCTGCTTCCTGGTCTACACTCTGGGTTGTCATGTGCAATGTCTATCCAACACATGTACATGTTTTTATCCAGAGATTACTTAAGTCGGATTTGAGCTTTGAGTTCAAGCTAACTATTGCTGGCCGTCCTTCATGAGAGGACCAGCGGTTCACTGCTGTCTTGCATGCTGATCCAGTTAGAGTCCTGATGGGACCTTCACTAGCAGGGACGTGCATTTTTATAATCAAAAGAAATGCGAGAAATGCTTTATTTCTGTAATCTTCTCAGTAATTATTCATTATTGTGGTCTCACAGTCTTGTTGTGGTCTCACAGTCTTGTTGTGGTCTCTCAGTCTTGTTGTGGTCTCTCAGTCTTGTTGTGGTCTCAGTCTTGTTGTGGTCTCTCAGTCTTGTTGTGGTCTCAGTCTTGTTGTGGTCTCAGTCTTGTTGTGGTCTCAGTCTTGTTGTGGTCTCACAGTCTTGTTGTGGTGTCACAGTCTTGTTGTGGTCTCTCAATCTTGTTGTGGTCTCAGTCTTGTTGTGGTCTCTCAGTCTTGTTGTGGTGTCACAGTCTTGTTGTGGTCTCTCAGTCTTGTTGTGGTCTCAGTCTTGTTGTGGTCTCTCAGTCTTGTTGTGGTCTCAGTCTTGTTGTGGTCTCACAGTCTTGTTGTGGTCTCTCAGTCTTGTTGTGGTCTCTCAGTCTTGTTGTGGTGTCACAGTCTTGTTGTGGTCTCTCAGTCTTGTTGTGGTCTCAGTCTTGTTGTGGTCTCTCAGTCTTGTTGTGGTCTCAGTCTTGTTGTGGTCTCTCAGTCTTGTTGTGGTCTCAGTCTTGTTGTGGTCTCTCAGTCTTGTTGTGGTCTCAGTCTTGTTGTGGTCTCTCAGTCTTGTTGTGGTGTCACAGTCTTGTTGTGGTCTCACAGTCTTGTTGTGGTCTCTCAGTCTTGTTGTGGTCTCAGTCTTGTTGTGGTCTCTCAGTCTTGTTGTGGTGTCACAGTCTTGTTGTGGTCTCACAGTCTTGTTGTGGTCTCTCAGTCTTGTTGTGGTCTCAGTCTTGTTGTGGTCTCACAGTCTTGTTGTGGTCTCACAGTCTTGTTGTGGTCTCTCAGTCTTGTTGTGGTCTCAGTCTTGTTGTGGTCTCAGACTTGTTGTGTTCTCTCAGTCTTGTTGTGGTCTCAGTCTTGTTGTGGTCTCAGTCTTGTTGTGGTCACTCAGTCTTGTTGTGGTCTCAGTCTTGTTGTGGTCTCTCAGTCTTGTTGTGGTCTCAGTCTTGTTGTGGTCTCAGTCTTGTTGTGGTCTCACAATCTTGTTGTGGTCTCTCAGTCTTGTTGTGGTCTCAGTCTTGTTGTGGTCTCACAATCTTGTTGTGGTCTCACAGTCTTGTTGTGGTCTCAGTCTTGTTGTGGTCTCAGTCTTGTTGTGGTCTCTCAGTCTTGTTGTGGTCTCTCAGTCTTGTTGTGGTCTCAGTCTTGTTGTGGTCTCAGTCTTGTTGTGGTCTCACAATCTTGTTGTGGTCTCTCAGTCTTGTTGTGGTCTCTCAGTCTTGTTGTGGTCTCAGTCTTGTTGTGGTCTCTCAGTCTTGTTGTGGTCACTCAGTCTTGTTGTGGTCACTCAGTCTTGTTGTGGTCTCAGTCTTGTTGTGGTCTCTCAGTCTTGTTGTGTCAGTCTTGTTGTGGTCTCACAGTCTTGTTGTGGTCTCAGTCTTGTTGTGGTCTCACAGTCTTGTTGTGGTCTCAGTCTTGTTGTGGTCTCTCAGTCTTGTTGTGGTCTCAGTCTTGTTGTGGTCTCAGTCTTGTTGTGGTCTCAGTCTTGTTGTGGTCTCTCAGTCTTGTTGTGGTCTCTCAGTCTTGTTGTGGTCTCAGTCTTGTTGTGGTCTCTCAGTCTTGTTGTGGTCTCAGTCTTGTTGTGGTCTCTCAGTCTTGTTGTGGTCTCAGTCTTGTTGTGGTCTCTCAGTCTTGTTGTGGTCTCAGTCTTGTTGTGGTCTCTCAGTCTTGTTGTGGTCTCAGTCTTGTTGTGGTCTCTCAGTCTTGTTGTGGTCTCTCAGTCTTGTTGTGGTCTCAGTCTTGTTGTGGTCTCTCAGTCTTGTTGTGGTCTCAGTCTTGTTGTGGTCTCTCAGTCTTGTTGTGGTCTCTCAGTCTTGTTGTGGTCTCAGTCTTGTTGTGGTCTCTCAGTCTTGTTGTGGTGTCACAGTCTTGTTGTGGTCTCACAGTCTTGTTGTGGTCTCAGTCTTGTTGTGGTCTCAGACTTGTTGTGTTCTCTCAGTCTTGCTGTGGTCTCAGTCTTGTTGTGGTCTCAGTCTTGTTGTGGTCTCAGACTTGTTGTGTTCTCTCAGTCTTGTTGTGGTCTCAGTCTTGTTGTGGTCTCAGTCATGTTGTGGTCACTCAGTCTTGTTGTGGTCTCAGTCTTGTTGTGGTCTCTCAGTCTTGTTGTGGTCTCAGTCTTGTTGTGGTCTCAGTCTTGTTGTGGTCTCACAATCTTGTTGTGGTCTCTCAGTCTTGTTGTGGTCTCTCAGTCTTGTTGTGGTCACTCAGTCTTGTTGTGGTCTCAGTCTTGTTGTGGTCTCTCAGTCTTGTTGTGGTCTCAGTCTTGTTGTGGTCTCTCAGTCTTGTTGTGGTCTCAGTCTTGTTGTGGTCTCACAGTCTTGTTGTGGTCTCAGTCTTGTTGTGGTCTCACAGTCTTGTTGTGGTCTCTCAGTCTTGTTGTGGTCTCACAGTCTTGTTGTGGTCTCTCAGTCTTGTTGTGGTCTCATTTTGGTGTGGTCTCTCAGGCTGGACACAGGGTTGGGATCAGTTGGAATCCGGCCCGCATGTACATTCAGCTGAAAGTGAAATCTCGTTGATAAGCATGTTGTGAGCTTTAGAGCGCTGCTGAAACAGAAAGACCTTTGAATTATGATTCACAGGAAGTGGTGTGAAATCCTTCAGGTCCCCGAGTCCCTGTACCCACGGTGAGGCCCTGGGCCTGGTCTATTCAGTCTGGGACCTGAAGCTGCTCACCGGAGCGAGAGCTTTCCTTCAAGGTTCTGCTCCCTTTACATCCTCACACTGAATCACAGTGATCCTTTACCCTCCTTTACATCCTCACACTGACTCAC
>NC_136592.1:1197500-1232500 GCF_910589615.1 Taurulus bubalis
ATATATATATATATGTATACATATAGATATATACACTCACCTAAAGGATTATTAGGAACACCTGTTCAATTTCTCATTAATGCAATTATCTAATCAACCAATCACATGGCAGTTGCTTCAATGCATTTAGGGGTGTGGTCCTGGTCAAGACAATCTCCTGAACTCCAAACTGAATGTCAGAATGGGAAAGAAAGGTGATTTAAGCAATTTTGAGCGTGGCATGGTTGTTGGTGCCACACGGGCCGGTCTGAGTATTTCACAATCTGCTCAGTTACTGGGATTTTCACGCACAACCATTTCTAGGGTTTACAAAGAATGGTGTGAAAAGGGAAAAACATCCGGTATGCGGCAGTCCTGTGGGCAAAAATGCCTTGTTGATGCTGGAGGTCAGAGGAGAATGGGCCGACTGATACAAGCTGATAGAAGAGCAACTTTGACTGAAATAACCACTCGTTACAACCGAGGTATGCAGCAAAGCATTTGTGAAGACACAACACGCACAACCTTGAGGCGGATGGGCTACAACAGCAGAAGACCCCACCGGGTTCCACTCATCTCCACTACAAATAGGAACAAGAGGCTACAATTTGCAAGAGCTCACCAAAATTGGACAGTTGAAGACTGGAAAAATGTTGCCTGGTCTGATGAGTCTCGATTTCTGTTGAGACATTCAGATGGTAGAGTCAGAATTTGGCGTAAACAGAATGAGAACATGGATCCATCGTGCCTTGTTACCACTGTGCAGGCTGCTGGTGGTGGTGGTGTAATGGTGTGGGGGATGTTTTCTTTGCACACTTTAGGCTCCTTAGTGCCAATTGGGCATCGTTTAAATGCCACGACCTACCTGAGCATTGTTTCTGACCATGTCCATCCCTTTATGGCCACCATGTACCATCCTCTGATGGCTACTTCCAGCAGGATAATGCACCATGTCACAAAGCTTGAATGGCCCCCACAGTCACCAGATCTCAACCCAATAGAGCATCTTTGGGATGTGGGGGAACGGGAGCTTCGTGGCCTGGATGTGCATCCCACAAATCTCCATCAACTGCAAGATGCTGTCCTATCAATATGGGCCAACATTAATTAAGGCAGTTAAGGCGAAAGGGGGTCAAACACAGTATTAGTATGGTGTTCCTAATAATCCTTTAGGTGAGTGTATATACATATGTATATATATATATATATATATATATATATATATATATATATCTATATGTATACATTTAGATATATACATATATGTATACATATGTATCTACATACATATACATGCACACATATATGTGTGTATATATATATAGGTATATACATATATAGGTATATATATATATATATATATATATATATATATATATATATATATATATATATATATATATATATACAGTGGGGAAAGCAAGTATTTAGTCAGCCAACAATTCTCCCACTTAAAAAGATCAGAGAGGCCTGTAATGTTCATCATAGGTCTCAACTATGAGAGACAAAATGAAAAAAGAAAATCCAGAAAATCACATTGTCTGATTTTTAATGAATTAATTGGTGAATTCCTCTGTAAAATAAGTATTTGGTCACCTACAAACAAGATCTGGGGCTCCACGCAAGATCTCACCCTGTGGGGTCAAAATGATCACAAGAACGGTGAACAAAAATCGTCAGAAGTGACAGTTCGCCTCCACACGCCTAGGGGGCAGCAGCGCTCTGTGGAGGAAGCGGGTCCGACGCAAACCGCGCAGTCAGCGGGCGCAGGCAGCGGAGTGCCGCCTCCCTCGAGTCGCTTTAGGGACGAGCTCGTGAGTTGGACTGGAGATGGCCCGCCGCTGCGGAAGTGAAGATCTATTTGACAGCATTCTCTTGGCGGATGAACGGTGAGTTTTCCGGTGTCTTGGTTACTGGCGGGCGCGCGCAGCAGACACAGGAAGCGCGCCGCTGCGAGGACAGCGTGGAGCATCCACGCCGGGTCACAGGCACCTGGGACGGTCCCCACAGCCGAGAGCAGCGGGAGGCGCCGGTTACACGTAACACGGTGCTGTAGAGTCTATGAGTCATGTTGGTGTAACTGGCACAACAACGTTTTACTAAAAGAGTTCACTAGAACAGAACAAACCAAGCTTCAGATGCTGTGATATATATATATATATATATATATATATATATATATATATATATATATATATATATATATATAAATAACCCGGAGCCATAACTGGCACTTGTATCATTCACATGTGAATTTGTTCAGTAAATTCCTTTGATGGGGAAAAATGGAAGAAACCTTCTGGAAAGCAACAGAAGAGGATCAAGGACAATAGATGTCATGTGACTAGAAGGACAATAGATGTCATGTGACTAGAAGGACAATATATGTCATGTAACCAGAAGGACAATAGATGTCATGTGACCAGAAGGACAATAGATGTCATGTGACCAGAAGGACAATAGATGCCATGTGACCAGAAGGACAATAGATGCCATGTGACCAGAAGGACAATATATGTCATGTGACCAGAAGGACAATAGATGCCATGTGACCAGAACATAGGTGTCAAACTCAAGGCCCGCGGGCCACATCCGGCCCGGCTTGCAATTATATCCGGCCCGCGAGATCATTTTATATTATTGTTGCTAATGGCCTGGCGATATGAAGCGCTGGTAACACAATAAACTACAGATCCCATAATGCAGCGCTTCAGCTTCCTTCAGCTTCCCGCGTCAATCAGGTCAAGTGCTTGTTGCTGCAAGTTATTGCGAAGCTAGCCTCATGATGCCGAAGAGAAAAGTTGATTCTGAAAACAGAGCCTTTCAAAACCGATGGGAGGCTGAGTGTATGTTTACTGACATTGCCAGTAAACCCGTTTGTCTCATTTGTGGTGCTAATGTGGCTGTATTTAAAGAATTTAATCTAAGACGGCACTATGAGACAAAACATCAGGACACCATGAACGACCTGAATACAGAGCAGAAGATACAGAAAGTAGAAGAGTTCAAAAAGAAGCTGACATTTCAGCAGACGTTTTTTACTCGTGCAAAATTACAAAGTGAAGCTGCTGTGAAAGCAAGTTTCATCGTGGCGGAGGAGATCGCCAAAGCAGCCCGGCCATTCACCGAGGGAGAACTTCTGAAGAGCTGCATGATGAAGGTGTGCGACGTCGTACGTCCAGACAAAAAGCAGATGCTGGCAAATGTAAGCCTGAGTAGAAATACGGTTGCTGATCGAGTTTGTGAGATGGCCACTGATTTAAGAACACAGTTGAGTGAAAGAAGCAAAGACTTTATTGCATACTCTCTTGCTGTGGATGAAAGTACTGACACTGCACAGCTAGCCATCTTCATCCGTGGGGTGGACTCCAATTTGCGCGTTACAGAGGAAATATTGGACATTAAATCGATGCACGGGACAACGACTGGAAAGGACATTTTTGAAAACGTATGTCAAAGTGTAACCGACATGACAAACTTATTGACTTACAACTGATGGAGCACCGGCTATGTGCGGTGAAAAAAGTGGACTAGTGGGAAGGATGCGAGTAAAGATGCAGGAGGAGAACTGTACTGGTGAGCTAACAGCATATCACTGCATCATGCACCAGGAAGCACTATGTGGCAAAGTCCTGAAGATGGACCATGTAATGAGCACTGTAACGCAAACCGTGAACTTTATCCGAAGTAAAGGTTTAAATCACCGGCAATTTCAGTCCTTTATGCAAGAGATAGACTCAGAGTTTGCCGACATTCCTTATCATACAGAGGTGCGTTGGCTAAGTCGGGGAAAAGTTCTCAACAGAGTTTTTGAGCTCAGTAACGAAATCTGTCAGTTCATGGACAGTAAAAAAAAAAAGACTCCACCGTTTTGCGAGATGAAAAGTGGAAATGTGAGTTGGCGTTTCTGGCTGACATTACAGCTCATCTCAATGCCTTAAACCTCCAGCTCCAGGGACGTGACCGCATGATCACTGACATGCATGACGCAGTGAAGGCATTTCAAGTGAAGCTGCTTTCATGGGAGACACAAATGCACCAGTGCAACTTGCCCCACTTTCCCTGCTGCCAAGTAATGCTGAACCCAGTCGGCACAACGGTGTTCCCAAATACGCCCTTTGCTGATAAACTGAGCGCACTGCGCACGGAGTTCTCACGGCGCTTTGGTGACTTTAAAGAACAAAAAAAGAATTTCGAGTTGCTTCGCAACCCATTTGCCGTCGACGTGGAAACTGCACCTGTGCAGATTCAGATGCAGCTGATTGAGCTGCAGTGTAATGAGACACTAAAGGCAAAGTACGACACTGCAGGGCCCACAGAGTGTATTCACTCCATTCCCGCAGCAATGCCCCAGTATGTTTGGTAGCACATATCTGTGTGAGAAGCTGTTCTCAGCGATGAAGACAAACAGAACAGCACACAGGAGTCGTCTCACTGATGAGCACCTGCAGTCCATCCTGACAGTCTCCACAGCACGGGACCTCACGCCAAACATTAACAAACTTGTTGCCAAAAAAAGATGCCAAGCATCCAGCTCTGATAAAATGACAAAAGAGCAGAGAAAACTGAATGTTTTGATTCGTTATTTGCTATTGCTAAAAAAGCACAAGTTTTATTTATATTTCCAGGTTTTGTTTTGCAGCATGTCATATTTCTAACTTGTATAATTTTGACAGGAGATATTTTTATGGAGAGTAAAATCATTTGGGATATTTAAAATTTAAGGTTTTTATATAAAATGACATAAAAGCAAAGAAATTCAAATGTTTTGCTTTGTTATTTTAATGTTTACTTAAAGCACAAGCACTGTCACCATTTTTATTTATTTTTCAGGCGTTTTTTGCAGCATGTTCATATGTCTAACTTGTATAATTTTGACTGTATATTTTTTTATGGTGAGCAAGATATTTTAAGTTATTTAAAGTTTAAGTTTATTTATTCCAGAATAACATTCCTGTCTGTTTTTATTCATATTTATGTTAAAAAAACATTTAGTTTTAGTGTGTTCAATAAATGTTTATTCTGTTCGTGTGTGTTTTGAATTTTGGTCCCCTGTGCAATTGAGTTCGACACCCCTGGACTAGAAGAACAATAGATGTCATGTGACCAGAAGGACAATAGATGTCATGTGACCAGAAGGACAATAGATGTCTAGAAGGACAATAGATGTCATGTGACCAGAAGGACAATAGATGTCATGTGACCAGAATGAACATTGTAACAGAGTTACTAGTCCTGATCTAATACGCCTGTGTCCAACGATAGGGTTAAATAACTATACGTACTTTATATATGTATTAAATATAAATATGCATATATAATGTGTGTGTTTTGTTGGTCAGGTTCCGAGGGGAGGGCTTTCAGGAGGGCTTTGGGAGAGGGGCCCTGCGAGGCCAGCAGGAGGGCCGCAGACACGGAGCCTCTCACGGGGCCCGGCTGTCCTCTGAGGTGAGCTAGCACATGCTACCGTATAGCTAGCACGTGCTACCGTACAGCTAGCGCATGCTACCATACAACTAGCACATGCTACCGTACTACTAGCACATGCTACCGTACAGCTAGCACACACTACCGTATAGCTAGCCCATGCTACTGTATAGCTAGCCTGCTAGCGTTGCATCATGCAGCCTCTCAGGAGCTTTACCTCTCTTGTTCTCTAACCTCCCACAGATCTCCTTCTGTTATGGGTTCGGCGTCACCTGGAGGGCTCTCCTCCAACATCATACAGATGTCAAGTCAAGGTACGGTCCTCAAACCTCCTCGTCTCCTAGAGCCCTCCCTTCTCACCTGAAGGACCTGGACTAACCTGCATATGTGTCATGAACAACAATATGGAGAAGCAGAATGATAATCTTATCGCTCAGCTTCCTCCAACAAGGCTCAATACATATGGATAAAAAGAAAAAACTGACAACTTAAGGCAGAAATAGTGAGTAAAGTAAGTAAATGTGTGTGTGTGTGTGTGTGTGTGTGTGTGTGACAGGAAGCGGTTGAAGGCACTGGAGGCTCTGCTGGCTCTGGTCCAGACCTCCCCTCATGAGGACCCCCAGTCCGCTCAGCTGCAGGAGCACATGGAGAGGCTGCGGGCCAAGTTCAGACAGGTATTGTTCACTGGACCTGGTACTGGACCCAGTGACCTGGTCCCGGTGACCTGGTCCCGGTGACCTGGTCCCGGTTGAGGATCGACATGCTCTGTCTTCACACACCTTATGCCCTCTTGACCCCTCTGTCTGCTGGGTCCAGGTCTGCTCCATGCTCAGTGTCCCGGCCGACTTCAACGACTACATCAAAGCCTCTGAAGGGACTTCTTTCTGAATGATGATGAGGAGGAGGAGGAGGAGGAGCCTCTGCGTCTGCACAGAGGGAAGTGGAGCGGTCTCCCAGGCGCCTGGGACTGTGGTTTGATCGTCGTCTTTGAGGACCCGGCCTTCCCTTTCTGGTGGGCTGGTCCACGGCGCTCACTGAAGTGCTCCTACTGTTGAAGTTGCAGAGTCTGGACTCCAGAAAGAGATCTTAGTTTACATGAGTGGGTTTCTAGCTGATGTTTAATAAGCAGCTGAATTTAAGCAGCAAAATAAAGTCCTGGAACAAAGTAGCTGTCTGGTGTCTGAAGGTCTGTTCACTAAACCACTGGACTCTTCAGACTGGGAGGGACTACACACAGTCTCTCTCTCCACCTCAGAGCTCCTCCTGTGTTTGAACCGCCACACTGACTCACAGCTACACGGTTTGTTTCACACATGAAGAAGAAATCCGATGCTTTGTGACGGTTAAACACTCCTCACAGAGAACATGTGAACACGTGAACACACACATCTGACTGCTCTGTTCCTCTGGGGCAGGACGCTCCTACACGCTACAAGCAGATGGCCACTAGAGGGCGGTGCTGTAATTCCACCATAATCACAAGCTCCAGCCCTTTCTGTTACACACACACGGACACAACACACACACATACACGGAGGCTGATGCTGTTTGGCTGAGTTCTGGCGTGTGTGTTGGTTCTGGCCTCAGATCAATGAGAACACGTACATGTGTCTCTACAGGGAGCACATACATGTGTCTCTACATGTGTACACGCTGCTGCTCCACACTCACACCAACAATAGCATCAGGAGGCCCAGAGAGGACGAAGGGACTTCTGGGCTTTTGTCCGCCAGCCCGCTCGTGTGTGTGTGTGTGTGTGTGTGTGTGTGTACAGTAGCAGCTGCTTTATGCAGCGTCAGGCAGCAGGTGAACGCTGTCCTCCAGTCCGCAGCTTCTGATGGCCAGCAGAGAAAGGGGGGGGGGCTGTATTCAGTTCAGGGTTTCAGAGCGACTTGTACCCTCCTAAAGTAAATAAAATCAAAGGCGGAGGCCGAGTGAGCAATTATCATGAAGAATCCGAAGAAAGAGAAAAGGAAGGAATCGATTGGTGCTGCAGTGGAGAGGAGGAGAGAGGAGGAGAGAGGGTAAGAGTTAGAGTAATCACGTAATAGTTGTAGGAAGGAGGAGAAGAAGAGAAAAGGAGGTGGAGGAGGAGGGGCCGAGCTCTTTGAGAGAATGTAGAGGAATGTGGGAGCAGGTGGTGAGGGTGACATGAAAAGCACTGGTGACAAATGCTGAGAGGCCTCTGAGGAAATGTGGCTTCAGATTTCACCACAAGCTCACCAACAGCTTGAGGAAGAGGAGGAGGAGGAGGAGGAGGAGGAGGAGGAGGAGGAGCCTCCACGGACAAACATGGTGCTGAGGTTTCCTTTTTTTCATGTTCTTTGTTTTGTGTTTAGGGGTCAAACTGCTGCTTAATTGGATATGATTATGAGATCATGTATTTTAACAGCTGTTACAGACAAATAATTATTACCCAAAGAAATATGGAAAACCTTTAAAGAACCACTCTCTTTTTTTTCTTTTCTCAAATTTCCCTCCATTTTCCCTTCCCTCCATCTTCTCTTCATCTTCCCATCCCTCCATCTTCTCTTCATCTTCCCTTCCCTCCATCTTCTCTTCATCTTCCCTTCCCTCCATCTTCTCTTCATCTTCTCTTCCCTCCATCTTCTCTTCATCTTCCCTTCCCTCCATCTTCCCTTCCCTCCATCTTCTCTTCCCTCCATCTTCCCTTCCCTCCATCTTCTCTTCCCTCCCTCTTCTCTTCATCTTCCCTTCCCTCCATCTTCTCTTCCCTCCATCTTCTCTTCATCTTCCCTTCCCTCCATCTTCCCTCCATCTTCCCTTCCCTCCATCTTCTCTTCCCTCCATCTTCCCTTCCCTCCATCTTCTCTTCATCTTCCCTTCCCTCCCTCTTCCCTCCATCTTCCCTTCCCTCCCTCTTCCCTCCCTCTTCCCTCCATCTTCTCTTCCCTGCATCTTCCCTTCCCTCCCTCTTCCCTCCATCTTCTCTTCATCTTCCCTTCCCTCCATCTTCTCTTCCCTCCCTCTTCCCTTCCCTCCATCTTCTCTTCATCTTCCCTTCCCTCCCTCTTCCCTCCATCTTCTCTTCATCTTCCCTTCCCTCCCTCTTCCCTCCATCTTCTCTTCATCTTCCCTTCCCTCCCTCTTCCCTCCATCTTCCCTTCCCTGCATCTTCCCTTCCCTCCCTCTTCCCTCCATCTTCTCTTCCCTGCATCTTCCCTTCCCTCCCTCTTCCCTCCATCTTCTCTTCCCTCCATCTTCCCTTCCCTCCCTCTTCCCTCCATCTTCTCTTCCCTCCATCTTCCCTCCTCGTGTCTCCGCTCCACTGAAGTGTAGTTTATTAGTTTATTAGAATATTTACATAGTTTTAGAACAAAAAAAGGTTCAGTTACTTCTGAACTAAAGGTTTACTCAAATAGAAGGAAATTTGTTTTTTTTTGTTGACTATTTTCAGCGGTGACATAATCATAATAATAATAATAATGTAGTGCTCTTGTAGTGTTTGTGGGAATGTGGCTCATTGATTTATTGAATATTTTGTAGACACAGAAACAAGATACTGTCTGTGGGATTTGGTGACTTTTAATTTGCGATTCCTCCAAACTCTTCTTGGGAACGAGTTGAGCGACAGCTGCTGTCCTCCAGACGGCTTCAGATGGAGAGGGCTGCTTTGATTAAAAGCCTCTGTTTTGGTGTTCCATAAAGCTAGTTATTCTGAATTCACATGAACACAAAAACATAGTAATTCATTACAGTACGTCTGAATATCACGACACACGAGGTAGCATGTTAGCTAGCGTTGCCTCAGATGCAGCGTCACACAATGGATCTGCTTTTGAAACATGAAGGTGATGTGAGACAGCCAGTAGAGTGGTGAGGAGTTATGAAATATGGATTCATAATGCCAAGCAGTGAGGGTATAAAGCAGAGTTTATTTTGGTCATTACAGCTGACATAACACATTTTTACTGCCCAGTTTATGTTTTCTCCTTTTTTTGTCATATAGTTTTTTTCTCATTTATTTGAGAAGCTGATCCTCACAGATGGTTTAATCAGAAGAGCTCAGAACCCATGCCCTGCTGCTTTATTGGTTATTAATCTCAGGATTATTATGACTCAGGACTACGAAGAGCAACGCGATGAACACGTCATGGCAACATATTGACGGGCATTGCTCAGACTCTGATGGAGGGAATTTCAGATCATTGATTTTCAAATAATGATTCTCAGAAACAAAAACCCTTTAAATGTTCTTTGACAAAATAATAAGATATGAATACATTTGAACAGTATTATTTGCCAATGGTATGCTTGTTAGTTTTATTGCCAACACAAGAAGTGACAACAAGGCGCTAAGAGATGAAAGCTCGGCCACCTCCGCTAAGGACAGTGATACTTATTGTGTCCTGGTACCAGCGGCATGGCACTAGTTCTGATGGGTTCACTGGTAACGGACCAGAGGTACAGACGGGCCACCACTGGCGTAACTCACATTCAGTGGCAGGAAACATGGTGGAACTAGCAAGCTAGCATTAGCCAGCTAACTAGCTATCCGCTAAATGGTGAAATGAAAAGACTCACTGCTTCATGGACACACTGTTGTGTAATGAATAACTGACTCACCAGATGTCGTCCAGATGTTGTGCGGTGATTCTTCACAGTGGTAACTGAAGAAGTAAAGGGGAGCAGCGGTCGACTTTATCTCAGAATTGGCCGTTCAAGATGAGGGCGGATTTAGAATAACCAGCAAATGCAGATGCAAATTTGGCAAGAAATGTCAATATTAACCCTGACATATTTGTGTTTCATCAAAATACAATCATATTTTCTGGGTGTAGTAATTAAAACATACACAGCCCCACCAGCCCCTCTCACCCTGTGTGACTCCCCCGTCAACGCTGTGGAGTCCCTCCTCTTCCTGGGCTCCATCCTAACCCAGGACCTCAAGTGGGAGCTGAACATCAGCTCCATCACTAAGAAGGCCCAGCAGAGAATGTTCTTCCTGAGGCAGCTGAGGAAATTCAACCTGCCAAAGAAAATGATGGTGCAATTCTACACTGCCATCGTTGAGTCCATCCTCTGCTCCTCCATCACCGTTTGGTACGCTGCAGCCACTGCCAAGGACAAGGGCAGGCTGCAGCGCATCATCCGCTCTGCTGAGAGGTGATTGGCTGCAATTTGCCGTCCCTCCAGGACTTGTTCGCTTCCAGGACTCTGAAGCGAGCAAGGAAGATTGTAGCTGACTCCTCTCACCCTGGACACAACCTGTTTGAGTCCCTTCCCTCTGGCAGGAGGTGGAGGTCCATCAGGACTAAGACCTCACGCTCCATCAGGAGCAAGACCTCACGCTCCATCAGGACCAAGACCTCACGCCACACCAACAGTTTTTTCCCGTTGGCAGTTGGGTTCATCAACAGAGCCCGGGTCCCCCACTGACTGATTCTGTCACCCTCAGGACTATTTTTTCTTTCTTTTCCTTCTTTCTCTTCTTTCTTCTTACCGGTCACTACCCTGCACACTTCATATTTAAACACTGTCACTTAACATACAGTTTAACTTAAACACACATGTCACTTTAACATACACTTACATTAACATTATCTGTTTGTCTGAGCACTTTATCTTATACTTGATTTAATACCACTACACTGTTGTTGTCGTTGATTGTTGTTTGTCTCGTCTAACGTCTCATGTCTAATGTCTGCACCTTCCGCATAGAAAAAATCCTCGTTTGTGTAAACATTCCTGGCAAATAAACGGTTTCTGATTCTGATTCTGGTTTAGTTAGTCAGTTATTATTTCATATTTACCGTGCAGTGTGTCCAAATCACACCAAATTCAGTCATGTAGGCGTGTCACATGTCAGTGGCTCTATCGTTACGGTGGGTGGGCGTGTCACATGGCAGTGGCTCTGCCATTACGGTGGGTGGGCGTGTCACATGTCAGTGGCTCTACCGTTACAGTGGGTGGGCGTGTCACATGTCAGTGGCTCTGCCGTTACAGTGGGTGGGCGTGTCACATGTCAGTGGCTCTGCCGTTACAGTGGGTGGGCGTGTCACATGACAGTGGCTCTATCGTTACGGTGGGTGGGCGTGTCACATGTCAGTGGCTCTATCGTTACGGTGGGTAGGCGTGTCACATGTCAGTGGCTCTATCGTTACGGTGGGTAGGCGTGTCACATGTCAGTGGCTCTATCGTTACGGTGGGTGGGCGTGTCACATGTCAGTGGCTCTATCGTTACGGTGGGTAGGCGCGTCACATGTCAGTGGCTCTATCGTTACGGTGGGTAGGCGCGTCACATGACAGTGGCTCTGCCGTTACGGTGGGTGGGCGTGTCACATGACAGTGGCTCTGCCGTTACGGTGGGTAGGCGCGTCACATGACAGTGGCTCTACCGTTACGGTGGGTAGGCGCGTCACATGACAGTGGCTCTGCCGTTACAGTGGGTGGGCGTGTCACATGACAGTGGCTCTGCCGTTACAGTGGGTGGGCGTGTCACATGGCAGTGGCTCTACCGTTACGGTGGGTGGGCGTGTCACATGACAGTGGCTCTGCCGTTACAGTGGGTGGGCGTGTCACATGACAGTGGCTCTGCCGTTACGGTGGGTGGGCGTGTCACATGTCTGTTGCCCCGATGGACTCTGCTGATGTCACAGTGTTCCAGACCTCAGTGATTACTTTAAATAGTTTGATCAATAAAAACAATAAACTACAAAACAACACTTATATTGTAAAAAGACAGAATCCTTTATTCTGAAAGTTTTTAGTCTTTTCACAAATGCATATCCATGAGCCATTAATTAATAGGCTGAACAAAGTAAAAATAAAATAAATAATGTGTGTGTGTCTGTGTGTGTGTATGTGTTTGTGTGTATGTGTTTGTGTCTGTGTGTCTGTATATGTGTCTATGTGCGTGTCTGTGTGTGTGTGTGTGTGTGTGTGTGTGTGTGTGTGTGTGTGTGTGTGTGTGTGTGTGTGTGTCTTTGTCTGCTGCTGGTTGAGCTGGCTGGCCTGTGGGAAAGGATTAGACTTTCACGCCTTTTCCTCCATACTGAAGCCCCATCAAAGACATTCCTTGCATAACAAATCAATGAGTACTGTCACACACACACACACACACACACACACACACACACACACACACACACACACACACACACACACACACACACACACTCCTGTTAATCATTAGCCAAACAATAGCTCTCAGGATTCAGATTCTAAACGTTGAAACATTATGACTCCACAGTTCTGTGTTGTGATTTATCGCTGCTGAAGAGGAGATATCGAACATAGATACTGATCATCATTGTGTGGCAGCACTGTGTAGATACCACACTTGTAGTTCTGGAGTCTTGAACCAGTTTCCTCTGGATGCAACACATGGAAGTGAGTCTCAGCTGAGTCTCCTCATATGAGCTCAAGGTGAGCAAACTGCATCAGGTGCAGCTCACTGCAGCAATGCTCTGCTCCTTAATTCTGAACATTTATCCTGGAGCCGGACCCAGGAGCCGGGTCCTGGAGCCGGACCCAGGAGCCGGGTCCTGGAGCCGGACCCAGGAGCCGGGTCCTGGAGCCGGACCCAGGAGCCGGGTCCTGGAGCCGGACCCAGGAGCCGGACCCAGGAGCCGGACTCAGCAGCTGCTCCCTGACATGGAGCACGCCTTCCTGCTGCTGAAGACCTCCCAAGAGACCAGGAGACTAGGAGACCAGGATACTAGGAGACCAGGAGACCAGGAGACTAGGAGACTAGGAGACCAGGATACTAGGAGACCAGGAGACCAGGAGACTAGGAGACTAGGAGACCAGGAGACCAGGAGACTAGGAGACCAGGAGACCAGGAGACCAGGAGACCAGAGCACTCCCCTCTGGTGTGAGTCCCGCTGGCCTAAGACTGGTCCTTCTGTCCCGTCTGCACTGCAGCGTTTCTCTCATCAAACACTCGTCATTCAAAGAAGGGACGGACAGCCGGCTCCATCTAATTCCTGTTTTTATTGTGTAGTTGACAGAAGTTGCAGACAACTGGCATGAAGTAGACACACTGTGTGGAATGATGTGGAACAAAACAAAAAGTCTATGGCTTACCGACGTGAATCTATCTACAACTCAAATCAACTCACTGACAGTTTGAAATGGGAACAAAAAGCTTTTTCCTTGTATAAATATCTTGAGGGGAAAGGAACCACGAGTCTCTTCACTGAGCTACACTCTCTGAGCTACACACTCGGAGCTACACACTCGGAGCTACACACTGAGAGCTACACTCTCTGAGCTACACACTCCTGGTCCGGCACCAGTACCAGGCCCTGGACCGGCTCCTCTGAGGCGGTTGAGAGCTGAACCAGCGAGAGCAACAGGATGAAGCTAGAACATAAAGACACGACTAGATAGATCTGGACTGTCACATGAGGTATTGTGGAGCAAAGCATTTCTGTACAACGTCTCATTTTTCCTTGTTTTTTGGAATAGTTCGGAAAATCATATTATGTAATTATAAACAAACAAAATCAAACGGATCACATAGAATCTACATAAAAACCACAAATGAGGATGTCAATAACACAATTTTCTATGAGAAAATTCAACCCTAGAATGGCAGTATATTGACAATTATATGTATAAAAAACACCAAAAATGTAGCAGCAAACAGGAGAAAAGCATCATTTTTAATCCATTTCGTTTTTGTCATCCGTTTTTCTTTTTACCACGTAGCTAGGATTCATTTCCTATAGCAGCGAATACAAGGAGTCTCTCCTCTGTCCTTAATGTACAATCAGAAACCTGTTCAGAGTCCCGCCTTCTCTGTCAGTCACCTCTAACGCGGCGCCCCCTGCTGGGCAGCACCGCTTTCCTCCACACCTCCAGCGGGTCACCTGCCAGCTTGGCTCGACACTTTTTTTTTTTAGGCAAGTCCCCAAGAAATGTCGCCCACATCTTTTAGGTTTGTGCAAAATCATGGTGTCAACACTTCATCCCTCCAGAGCCACGAGCGGCGTCTGAGAGGAGGAGCGCCGCAGGGAAGAGCTGCCAGCAGGGGGCGCCACGGCCGCTTTGCAGACTAGAACACGCAAGCTGGCCAAGAATAAATAATATGTTTTGCTCTATGAGACTAAAGTATTATTTTAATTGTAAAATAATACTTTGTTCTACTTTTACTGGACCTTCTGCACACGTCTTCTCCTGGAGGAGCAGCTTCCTGTAGGAGACGCCTCGCCTTAAAGAAGGATTCAGTTCTTTTGTCCCATTAGGCCTCAGATTGGGTCTGATCCGGGTCTGATCTGGGTCCAGCTGATGCAGGTGCTGCTCTGACTCCCCACCACGTCAACTGTCATCTCGTTTTACAAACGTAATCACGGTGATGTTTTTGTTTCTTTAGACAACCAGCAGCGACCAAAAGTGCTTTTTTTTTCTTTTCTTTTTTTAAACAAAGTTGGAATGGTTTAGATTAGACTACAGAGCGATAAGAGACGTGGGGCCGCTGCGCTCGGTTGTGCATCGATTTGATCTTATCAAATTACAGCAAGCGGAAATGGGTCAAGTTGTCAATGAATGAACAAAGAATGACATCAGCAGCCCAAAGTCACGAGGCAACGAGACAACAGCTTTCTACACTGGGTTAAAAAGAGGTCTAAAGGATATATGATAAAGTGACTACACATAAGCAAGCAGGGGTATATGAATGCTTGCACCGCGAGAGACAAACATGGCGTCGGACAGGAAGTCTAGAACATTGAAATAAGGAGAAAGAAACAGAAAAGGCCTCTTCTCCTCAACAGTCAGACTACAAGACCTACTGTACACGACACTTTGGGATGTTTTAGTAGGCGACTCAAGTCTGCTGTCATTTAAAGATCCCTAGTTTAATATTTGAGGAAATGAGATCTACTTAAAAGTCTGTTTTGTGGCTTCAACTCCAGCCCACAAGGACATCAGCATCCGCTGTCTTTTCTCTGGTGTACATTTCTGTAGTGTTCGTTCTGTTCCCAGGGAGGGAGGGGACACTGGCAGGAAATGTGACTGGGGGTCTGCAGGGGGGTGTGGGGGTCTGTCCCGCCTCGGCATGCGAGTGACATGTCGGCCATGACAGCAGCCCAGGAAGGAGGAGGAGGAGGAGGGGCCGGGTTCAGATGAGGAACCCCCCAGCCCCCGTCACCGCCTCGGTCCACAGCGTTCCCTCGATCGGCAGGTCGCCGCGCGGCGCGCCGGCACTCGGTTCAGATGTTGATGTCTCTGACGTCCGTCGGGGTGGAGGACAGGTCCACGTCCTCGTCCACGTGTTTGGTTTCGCTTGCGTTGCTGTGCTGCTGAGCCTGACGCAGGCTGGACTCCAGCAGGGACTCGATCTGCTCCTGGCACGACCGCAAGCAGTCCTGTGATCAGCAGTGAGAAACACGATCACGAGATCAACAGAGAGAAACACGAGAGCAAGACAAGCTACGGCTTCCTACACATTGAGATCTGGGTTTGGGAGGAAGTGGGCTGCGTACCGGGTCACTGCGGATGACCTGCGACAGGAAGTTGGTGAGGTTCTGGGAGGACAAGGAGGCGTCCTGGCTCTTCAGGTAGAGACCCTGAACCGCCGCCACCACGCTGCCCGCCGCCACCATGGAGGGAGGACTGGCGATGAAGTTCACGTCTGTGGAAACGGAGACGACCATGATGCAACAATACTTTACTTCACACACAACACAACTTTTGCTATCAGACCCATGTTAGAGACTAAAATAAAACACGTGACTATGCTCACACCCTCTGAACCACTAACATGTATGAACTAATAATGACAACATGATCAGAATAACAAACAAGGGGAGGGAAAAGTAAAACAGTCTTCTCAAACTGGGGCTTTTTATCTCCAGAAAAGTCCTCAATTGGGACTGAAACTTCTGTATTTAGTTATTATTATCATTAGGTATTTTTTATTAGGTATCTCTGCTGAACAGATCTCGCAGAACATACTAAAACAAAACAGGAAGTGACCATATGAGATACTGATATACAATGCGTCATAATTCTCTTGGCAGACCCATGAGCATGCCGTATATTCACTGCAACATGGCGACAGGAGATAAGACGGCCGTGTACCTGTAGCGCAGAGAGCCACGAAGGTCTGAGCGTGTTTCCTGAGGATCAGCTTGGTGGACGGGTAGATCTTTAGCTTGGACAGGAAGTGCTCGATGAAGTCGTGAGGCGTGACAGAAGCCAGGTCCCACTTCAGCTTGTTGAGGACCAGCAGCTCCATTTGCTGTGGAAGGAGCAGAGCAGAGATTCACTCACTGACCCAGGAACAGCTCCTCTTCTACAGTGTCGCCCTTTGTCCTTTAATCGGTTCTCAAATGTAAGTTACGTTTACAGCTTTACTTCTTTGTGCCCAAAATAGTTCCGTTTTCTTAATTATACTAGATGCAAAATCAAAGTCAATTATATTTCTCATGTATTGATTACTTAACTATGAATACTAATATATATATATATATATATATATATATATATATATATATATATATATATATATATATATATATATATATAAACACTAATATATATGTGTGTGTGTGTATATATATATATATATATAAATACTACTATATAAATACTAATATATATATATATATATATATATATATATATATATATATATATATATATATATATATACACACACACACACACACACACACACACACACAGAGCTGTCTCCAGGCTGCTGGAGGCCCAGACTGTAGTCCTCCCGTCCTCCCTCACAGCTAACTGGAGCCTGTAGTTCCTCGTGTTGCCAGCATGCTGCAGCTCTCCTCTCCGCCGCTGGGTGTCGCTGTGACTCGGTGTTTTCTCACTGAGACCATTCATGAAATCAGAGAGGCCTCGGAGTCTCCATGAAGCCACAGGCAGCCATTCAAACTGCGGCACCGAAGCTACATTTATAACTTATTTATGTTATGTCAAAAAAATGATTTATCTGAGATATTTCGTACGGTTTGGATACTTTTCCCAAAATGGAGAAACTGGCAAAGCAGAGGAAGTACAAAGCCCTGCGGGCCTTTCCCTGCGGTGTGGTCAGTGGACGCTACTGTATGTTACGCAACATCATGTCTGCAGAACTCAATTACCAGCAGCTCCCCGGGCTGGACCGAGTTGTCCGTGTAGATGCACAGCTTCTCCGCCGTCAAGGGCACGGTCTCCTTCATCTTGGACGCCAGGAACATGCACGCCGCTCCCAGCAGCTGCAGCCGGCTTTTCCTGGTGGCCTCCACCGACAGAAACCGGTCCACATAGTTCATAGCCAGCGGAAAAACCTCCTCCTCGCATTTCTGTTCCTCGCAGACCTGGAGGTGAGAAGAGACTTAGGAACATGTCACCCATTCACACGCATTGTTCAGTCCCTTTCCCCGCGGCCCTGCGGCCCTCCGTGCACAGCTGCTTGCATTAAATCATCCGAAAAAGAGCGAAAAGGAGTTTAACACGTCGTGCATGTACTCCACTGGCGCGGAGACAATGAGTGTAAACACAATGTACACGGACATCCAGCTTTATTACACAGGAGAAGTTAGCAGGGAGCAGTCGGAGGGAAGCAGTTCTGACTGAGACACAAAGGTGGCGTCGACGCAAGTTTCACTCTGCAATTTCAACTTCGTCATCTTTTCATAAAATATTTAGAAATAGATAAAAATTAGCAGGGCGCGTGCAAGTAGCACGTAAATGACCGCCACGGAGCGGCGGGTCGGCTGCGGGAGCCCCGGCCGGCCTCGGGACCCCGGAGAGGAGATACGGAGCTTTTACCCCACGGGGCTCGCGCTGCCCGCCGGATCTGCGATGCTCACATTCACAAATTAATATAAAATATACAACTACGAAGACTTCTATCCAATTGTGCATGATAATGTTAAGAAACATCTGCTCTATCAAACCCGACTCTTAAAATGCATTTCACACTTTGGCCTTTTTTACTAAATGCCGTTTTCCCCGGAGCGACCTCCACGCAGCGGCGCCTCTCGAGGAGCGAACCCAACTTTCGCAGTTTGATACCGGGGCAGCGAGCCGGGGAACCTCTGACGCTCACGGCCGTGGCTGCTGCGCGGGTACATTTTAATTATATTAAAGTCCCTCTCTTATACGACAACAAAGATGGCGCGTAATACTGGCACGGGCCAGACTGCATACGTGTACATTGCTGTTATTTTGGAATATTCCCCCCGTGTAATGTACATGTCATAACCTTCTGGAAAAATGTCGGCTACGACATAATCAATAGCGAAGGTCTACAATAGCGGGGTGCCAATATCTCCGATGGACCACCCAGCACCCACGGACGCATACCCAGCGTGTGTGTAGCGCGCACACACACACACACACACACACACACACACACACACACACACACACACACACACACACACACACACACACACACAGACACGGACACACACACGCACGCACGCACGCACGAGCCTCTCGAGACCACCTTTACAGAGACTCGTCTCGCCGGGACACAGCTAGCGACACCACCGGCCCACAAAAAAAAAAAAGTTTGAAGTGAAGTGAAAAAACAACCAACCTCTAGCATCCAGGTGGCAACTATTTTCCTCATTTTGGGGACAATTTCTTTCTGAACGCACTTGAAGTAGTTGGGCGACGGCAGGTAGTTCTCCTCCGCCTTCAGCATGGTGTGCAGGACGCGGTCGTTGAGCAGGTTCACGTCCTGGTGGGCTCTCCGGATGGAGTCCGCCTCGCAGCACAGCAGCTGGTCCCCCATAGCGAAGCTGCGCTTTCTTTGCTTCTTAGTGTTAATGGCCGCCGTGTGGATACGAACAGGAGAAGAGGCTCCAGTCCGCGTCTTCCTCTTCTTCTTCTTCTTCTCCTTCTCCTTCTTCTTCTTCTTCTTCTTCTTCTTCTTCTTCTTCTCCTTCTTCTTCTTCTTGTGTGAACACCACTGTTCTTCTTTGCTGGGCCGCTGCGAACTGTTGCTGCTCCTCCGGTGTGCGCGAGCCCACTGAAGCACACAGCGCGAGCGCTTCCCTCTGTGAGACAAAAAAAACTGCTGCCCTCGCGCTCGGCGAACGCGCAACACGGACTCACACAGGGGCGCGCGCGTGCTGTGTGCGAGTGTGTGAGTCTGTGAACGAACGCGCACACAGACTCACACACACGCACACAGCACGCGCGCGCTGGGGAGGAGGGGGTGCAATGACGTCAGCTGTTGTTAGGACTGAGGGAGGGCCGGCGGGGGATCAAAGAGACAAGCAGGCCGCTACGGAGCGCGCGAGGAAGGGCTTCTATTATACACACACACACGCGCACACACACACACACACACACACACACATATATATATATATATATATATATATATATATATATATATATATATATATATATATATATATATATATATATATATATATATATATAGTGAGGGGAGGACTCCCACCCTTGGTTTTTCAGGAGGAGGTGGGAGGTCCGGGGCAACATGGCGTCGGTAGGGGGCGATAACGGCTTTACACCACTTCTTCCTCTGTCTTCCTCCCCAAAAGACTGAATGAAAGCAGCAGCTCTCTCAGTCTCAACACTGGGCTGAACATGAGGTGAGCACATGGGACTGCTTTATTTACCTCCATTCATCCCTCCTTCAAACAACACAGAGGAGGTGGAGGCTGTGAACCACCCTGCTCTGTCTTATGAGCCTGCTGAACACATTACACCCCAACCCAGCTCTACTAATGTAAGGGCCCCAACAACATGGACTGCATATACCCCAACCCAGTTCTACCATCTTTAATGTAAGGGCCCCCAACAACATGAACTACATATACCCCAAACCAGTTCTACCATCTTTAATGTAAGGGCCCCCAACAACATGAACTACATACACCCCAACCCAGTTCTACCATCTTTAATGTAAGGGCCCCCAACAACATGGACTATACACCAGTCAAACGGGGTCTGGGGTCTAAAATGAGCCGGTTTAAGAACTGGTGGTCAGCATCTGTAAATGGGAAGCCCGCAGTTTGCATTTGAACTCCATGTCAAATGCATTATTTCATCAATTATTACCGTACTTGAGAAGTATGTGTGTGTACATAGAGTTTGCTTTGCTAATTTCTGCTAAAAGGACTTGTTTATATCCTCAAACACACAAAACAAGCTGAGAACGAAGTACGGCTGGAGTGCAAATAGTAAAGTTTAAAGACTTTTTGTAACACACATTCTCTCTCTCTCTCTCTCTCATCTCTCTCTCTCACACACACACACACACACACACACACACACACACACACACACACACACACACACACACACACACACACACACACACACAAACGGGAGGAGACTGGAGTTTCACCAATGGGAGGAATTGCTGTTACTAGGCAGATGTCGGCGTAACTTTTCATGTGGGGAAAAGTTCCATGCACTGGAAGCATGTGGTTAGTTATTGATAACCCAATCACACATTATCAATACAGGCATCAGCTACTGATAGCCCCGCTTTATTAGTGTATATATCCCTGCTGCTCTATTGTTTTAAGGGGACTTCAGGAGCCAAATATTCTGACACAACTTGATATATCAATCAAGGCTTGTCGGCACGTATTTAGTTGCTCAAGTTAAAAACCAGCTTCTGGTGTTATGTTGTGCACATTTGAATGTAGTTTCAATATGAATCGAAGCTTTTCACATTCCTGGAATTCCTCTCTGGGCTATTGGGTGCACTACCGTAATGCCTGAAGAGGCTTACAGAGCCTGGAGTCACAGCAGAACGTATCCCCACTTTGTTGTCATTATGAGCCACAATGTATCCACAATACAATAGGATTCTTTTTAGCGACATATGTGTTCACCATGCATTCACATCCGTAACTGAGTTGTAAACATGCTGATTTTCCCAAACATTTACCTTTCTGTTTACCTTCATTTTCACTTTATGTTTGGAAAACATCTCAACAGTGTTATTTAAATGTTTCCCATTTATACATTTTTTACATTGTATCTGTTTTGTTGAGTGATTTCCTCTTTACAACTGGACCCCCCATCAACACAATTCAGATTGTACCATTTTTATAAAATAATACAATTGTATAAAATAATACATGTCTAATTAAGCTTTCTTTTCCCCACCATAAGCCCTTTTGATTGTCTTGTACTCGTTAACAAATTGTTTATCACTCGTACTTTCTTCACATAGCTTATATGTCATAACTAGGGGAACTTTTCAATCAAATTCCTATTTTTTGTTTTAAGATTGTTTGCAAATGACAGTGTCGTAGATCGAACACATATCGTGCAGACAGCGTGAGGAACGCTGGAACCAACAGTCCTTCTGATCCACTTCATTTGCCTCATATATGTCTTTTCTCAATGGCCTGCTCTGTCCTCACAGTCCCTCATGCACAGGGAGATAGAGGCTTTCTACATGGAAACAAAGGGAGCTGGAGCATGTGACTTTTGCAGTGAGGCTCTTCTAGTAGCTTTATGGTAACGGGGAGGGAGTGTTTAAAGGGACAGCAGAGAGCTGAAGTGAAACCAGCCAAGCAGACTGGTTCAGACTACTGATCCACCAGCACGGAGCACAATGAACCACATGGCACAGACTAAAGCCAGGCTTTTCCTTTTTGCCCTCCTTGTCACTGCTTCTCCAACACGTCCAAACTGATACATTACATGTCATTTAGCTGAAGCTGATCCAAAGTGACTTACAATAAGTGCATTCAACCATGAGTACTAACTCAGAACAACAACTTCAAGAAAGTACAACTTCTTCAATAAAGTTAAACTACAAAGTGCTATCAGTAAGAGACATTTAAGTGCTACTAAAGTGCTGCAACGGTGCTACTTTCCTTATTCAAGGTGTAGTCGAAAAATATGTGTTTTAGTTTGTGACGGAAGATGATACAAGCAATTGTTGAACTTACTTGACTTCACGGGTTAAGCCAGATACTTAATATAATGTAGATGTATTCTCTCTGAATTCAGTATTTATTGTGGAGCAGGTGATCATGTGACTACATTCTACATTCCTCTGTGTGTGTTGCTGCTTAGTTTACATAGCCGGGCCGGCCGTGCATGCTTTTAGTGCACGTGATAAGGCCGTACGAACCGACGGCGTGGTCACCACCCTCCGGTTCCCCTCAGGTAAACACCGTTAGCTCTCTCTGTGAGCACTGTTAGCTCTCTCTGTAAATACCGTTAGCTCTCTCTGTAAACACTGTTAGCTCTCTCTGTGAGCACCGTTAGCTCTGTGAGCACCGTTAGCGCTGTGAATGCGTTAGCTCTGTGAACTCTCCAGTTGATCCAGAATGCTGCAGCTCGTGTACTAACGAGGACGCGGACGAGAGATCACATTACTCCTGTACTAGCTGCACTCCACTGGCTTCCTGTAAGATTGAGAATCATATTTAAAATCCTTCTCCTCACCTACAAAGCCTTAACTGGTGATGCACCATCATATCTTAAGGAGCTTACAGTGCCATATTACCCCACGAGAGCATTACGCTCACTGAATGCAGGGTTACTTGTGGTTCCCAGAGTGTTAACAAGTAGGTTGGGGGCTAGAGCTTTCAGTTATCGGGCTCCTCTTCTGTAGAATCAGCTTCCACTTTCAGTCCGGGGGGCAGACACAGTCACCTCATTTAAGAGTAGACTTAAGACTTTCCTCTTTGATAGCGCTTATAGTTAGGGCTGTTTCAGGCTTATAGTTAGGGCTGGCTCAGGTTTGCCCTGGTCCAGCCCCTAGATATGCTGCTATAGGCCTAGACTGCTGGGGGACATCTTAGGATACACTGAGCTCCTCTTCTCTCCTTCTCTTCCTCTTTCGCTCCTCCTCTCCTCTTCTTTCTCTCCTTCTGGATAAATGATTGTCTCTTCAATGCACATTACTAACTCTAGTTTATTTTTCCATGGATCGTGGCTGCCTGGAACCAGGGGGGAGGACCCCGGTCCTGCCTACTACTTCCTGCTGATGGAACCGGCCTGGAACCAGGCCTGCCAGCTGCCATGGCCCTGCTGATGCCCCTCCTCTCTACCTCTTTCTGCTTAATGGATCGTGGCTATCTGGATCATGGCCCATGCCTACTACTCATTATAAGAATAATTTCTGTCATATTCATGTAATGTGCTGTAACTCTGTTACGTTGTTCATTCTGGTCACATGACATCTATTCTTCTGTCCATCCAGGGAGAGGGATCCTCCTCTGTTGCTCTCCCTCAGATTTCTTCCCGTTTTTTCCCTGTGAAAGGGTTTTTACTATCTTTATTTGGGGAATTTTTCCTGATCCGATGTGAGGTCCCGGGACAGGATGTTATGTTACAGATTGTAAAGCCCTCTGAGGCAAACTTGTATTTGTGATGTTGGGCTGTATAAAATAAACTGAATTGAATTGAATTGAACACTGTTAGCTCTGTGAGCACCGTTAGATCTGTGCGCACCGTTAGCTCTGTAAACACCGTTAGCTCTGTAAACACCGTTAGCTCTGTAAACACCGTTAGCTCTGTAAACACTGTTAACTCTGTGACCACCGTTAGATATGTGAGCACTGTTAACTCTGTAAATACTGTTAGCTCTGTGAGCACTGTTAACTCTGTAAATACTGTTAGCTCTGTGAGCACCGTTAGCTCTGTAAACACCGTTAGCTCTGTGAGCTGCCAGGTAGTCATGGACATTTTGAGAGCCGTTTAGAGGCAGTCAAAATGCTTCAGATCTTGGACATTGCCCCGTAAGTTTCCTGCACTTTGGTCATTGCAGGTGTTGCAAGTTGGAAGTTTCCCTTTGACTGGTAGATCCCTGCTTTCAGTCAGTGCACCAGCTCAGTGGACATCATATCACGTGTTGTAGCTCTGTGCTTGTTGGTTTGTTTCTGTGACGTGTGCTAAAGACACATCAGTTGTCATCGTCACATTTGCCTCAGTCTCAATGATTCATTCATTCCATTTAGCAGTTCTCGCTTTCATTCATAAGTAGTTTAGTTGGTATCTGTGCGTGTGTGTGTGTGTGTGTGCTCACTCATCTCCCCCTCCTCCGACCCTCCTCAATGGTATTTGTAACCCCCACTCTCCAATTTTACTTCTTTCATGTGCACTTTCGACATCATGGTTGCTGGAGTCATTAACTTTCACATTACCTTAACATTTCTACACAGTCATACACACTCACACATCAATACATTCTCATATAAATCAATGTGTGGTTGGATAAGGAAGCCATCAGACTGTAGCATGCATGCCTGGCATACCTGCATGCGTCTACAAGGAGCACAGGGTTTCCTTGGCTATTTCTTGTACTTTATTATATTCCCAATTCTGTTGCTTAGTTTTTCTTATATGAGTGTATGTTAAAAAAAAGAAGGACTTTGTTATCTTTAAGTTTTGCTTCAAGAAGTATTCTACAATAGTCCAGGTTCTTCTGTTCTTCTGCTTCCAACCAGCCCTCAGCTTTAATAAAAGCAGAGCAGTAGTGTTGAAGTGGTGACATTTGTCTTCACCCTCATTCTATGTCCAGCTTTGAAGTCCTGATGCCTCTTCATATTCTAAATATGACCTCCAACAACACACACACACACACACACACACACACACACACACACACACACACACACACACACACACACACACACACACACACACACACACACACACACAGTATCTGTGTGAGGGCTTCCCTTCCTCCAGCCATCACCCAGAAGAGGAGTGAAAGAGAAGCCAGAGAAAGAGGCTTCTTCCTGTGAATGAAGCTCCTTTCTCTGCTGAGGGCAGGTCCACAATGACCCTGTAAAGATGGATTGGGAGATTGTCCTGTGAAGTGATCCGCGAACACAGATAGGCGGGGGTCAATCCGGGCGTGTGTGTGTGTGTGTGTGTGTGTGTGCGTCCTGCACCACAACAAACCTAGCAGCACCTCTGGTCTGGCTAGATGGGTGGGTGCTATAGGGCCAAGGGCAAGGATAAGAGGAACACCCAGCACAATGGGTCAGTGGGAGTTTGGGTGGGGGTAGGGTGGGCTGGAATGCATGCATCCCATATCACACACAGTTGGAGTCTACAGGGGGCTGCTTTGATAAGTATGAATGAGTGCTAACTACTAGTTAGGCTTTGACCAGCTACTATCTGACTTACAGGTAACTCAGGGGTTGCAACATGGCTCCAGTGCTTCAATGAGGCGTTCCACACACGTTGACCCGCCATTCCTATCTATTGCAGATGTTGTGCTGACAACATCAAACAGGGAATATTTATAGTAGAAGATATGTACATGCTGCATACAGAAGTACTGACAGACTTAGATCTTTAGAGGCTACAGACAGTAAGAGTGAACAGTAGCTGCAGCATGTCTTCTCAGTAGAATCAGAACTAACTACGGTCGGAGAGGATAAACGAAGATGCAATTACATTCTACACCACTTGGCGACTCGAATGCAACGCATGCAAATGTGGGGCAGAACACGTATGCTGTTCACAGTGAGCCTCAGGTAGCGCTTCTCTTGGCACACAAGAAGTGATTCATCCTGTGGATTCAATCAAAAGAACTAGGTAGCTAACACGAGCGTCCCAACCAGCAGGACCCAGGTAAACCCAGGTAACCCTAGGTAACCCCAGGTAACCCCAGGTAAACCCAGGCCTCATGCGCATAGGAAAGTGCTCGTCTTTCATTACACCCCAGGGGCTTTAATGCGCATGGGACTCATCACAGCATTGAGCTCATTTGAATGTGAACACGGCAGTGAGTGGGTCCGCTCACTGCCGTGTTGTAGTGAAGGACCACCTAAACTGAGACCAGGTCCTGATCAACACCAGAGTGCATCGGGACCGAGACCAAGACCAAGACTTTAAGCAGCTGAGACCAAGTCAAGACCAGGACCAGACCTGTTCCACACTGCCAGAGACACTTCACGATGACATGTGGACAAACGATGGGCCTTCATCTAATGCATCTGAAAGAGTTGATCCACATCCATCCAATGAAAACACCCACAGAAAAAGATGCATCTTTAATTACCTCTTGTATTGACATACTGTGTGTATGTGTGTATGTATACATGTCTTGATGCAATCATCCAAAGGCATCGCAGAGGTCAACTTTATGTGTGGAAATGTACCTTTGTTTTCTAGATGCAATCAGCCATGATGTTAACGAATGAATCAGACACTGCACAGGCAGTTTGAAATGAAAGAGTCCCTTTTGCTCTGGGACCGAGACTCTGGGCGAGTAACATCCACAAAGTGGTCCTGAGACCAGCACCCATCTGGACCACAGCACTGGCTCATTGAACGGCACATACGTCAATCATGCAAGGTTTTATGAAACATGCAAGTCCACACTCCACAAATACTCATTGGTCTAAAATCATAGTATCATCTGTTCCCTACACAACTGGTAGAGTGAGGCCTGAGTCAGAGCTGACCCTCCATCAGGTCTCTGCAGCCACAGCGCTGCTCTCAATGCGGCTCAGTCCTGCCCTCCACTTGCTCCTGCCTGCTGTAGATGAGGCAACACAGCCGTGTGTGTGCGTGTGTGTGTGTGTGTGTGTGTGCGTATGTGTGTGCGCGTGTGTGTGTGTGTGTGTGTGTGCTGTAATGTTCTCACAATACGTTTTTGTACCGTTGTCTTTGTGTATATCCTGAGTGTGCTGTCCACAGAGAGAGAGCCAAAGAAGAACTTTGGAACAGCATTAACATCTCTGAGTTCAGCGATGTTATTCTGCAACGTTCCAAAGAGCCGTGAACAAGTTACCCTGAAGACTTCATCAGTCTTATCAGTGTTTACCTCATGTGATGACACGGCAACACAGCAACATGTGATGACACGGCAACACAGCAATATGTGATGACACGGCAACACAGCAATATGTGATGACACGGCAACACAGCAATATGTGATGACACGGCAACACAGCAACATGTGATGACACGGCAACATATGATGACATGGCAACACAGCAATATGTGATGACACGGCAACATATGATGACATGGCAAGACAGCAATATGTGATGACATGGCAACACAGAAATATGTGATGACACAGCACCATTCTATGTTCTATTCACCTTTAACTTGTAACTTGTAATAACTTAGCATGTAAATATGTAGAGATCGCCCAAAAAAGGAAAATGGCTTCCAATATTTAGTTTGAGTTTATTTCTCTTCAATCGACCAGATGTGGCCCAGCTCTGGTGACAAGATATCTCTAGAGATAGACGTCATACAACGGCATTGATATAAATGAACCAATTCAGAAGGAAACAAACTAAATAGATAAGATGAAAATGTGAGAATATGCAGAAGAGAAGTGGAACTAGCAATGATGTCATTCCAGGTTTAGCAGTTGTGTGTGTGCTGTCTTACTAAATGGAGAGGCCTGACGTGGGCTAAACACACACACACACACACACACACACACACACACACACACACACACACACACACACACACACACACACGGCTCCTGTATAACATGGATTAACCATTAAGAGGGAAAACAGGAGCAGACACACTCACGTTATTACATTATTCCGACTGGCACAGGCCTCCACTACATTCCAGGAAACCTTCTCCTGCTCTGAGGAAACAGCTCCAAACACGCCTGTCTGTTGAGCCAGGGAGTGTCTTTACCTGGGAAATCACTGTCCGTTTTATTTTCATAGATTTGCATAGATTTTGCATTATACCGTCGAAGCATGTAAAGTATTCCTGAAAGTGTTTGGACAGATCTCCATAGAATCACCGGGAGCTCATCATTACAACAATCACTGAGGATTGAACTATTTAATGCAACTTGGCAATGTGGAAAATATGGTCAGCGCAAATGATTTGATGATTACTGGTTTGGTTTTAGACCACACATTAAATATGCACACAGGGACTCATGTCAGCCTTTTGTTAACTCACGGAGCAGCAGCACCGCCTGACTGTTTGCCTTATCAAGCAGTTGGCCCATAAAAGCCCTTCGTTTGTTTAATGAGTAATGTTTTCCTCAAACTGTATCCAGATCTGCAGATTTGCAGCTGATAAGGACTCCCTGCAGCAACCACCCGGGGTTAAGGTGTGCACTGTCAATATCACACACGGCTGTAAAGAAACATTCCTCTCAACTTCAGCCATGTGAATCATTGTCACATTTAGAATAATAGATACCGTTATAGACATTTTTGTTTCCTCAAATTAGAACAAAATTAAATTCAGATGAAATGACTCATGAGCTTTGGAAGGTGTGACTGTTTACTTACCACACAACCACAGATAGAAAGCACTGTGATCACTGACATTTCCCTTTCTGGTTCTTCTATGTTAAACAGCATTATTGTTCTCTGTATTGTATTTTAATTTTTTTTATAATGTATTATCCGTGAAGTGTAGTGATTATTACTGCATATGCATGCACTAGCACTGTCAAACTCACAAAACTTGCTTTGTACAACAGAAGACTGGAAAGAGGGACAGACTACGCATACACACACGTCATCATTCACCCATTCACACACTGATGGGAGGAGCTACCATGACGGTACCACCTGTCTATCAGGACTAACTAACATTCACACACACAGTTATACACCGTAGGCAGAGCTACGGGAGTCATTTTGGGTCTACACCCTGCTCTCCACTGAGCCACAGTCACCCGATCTAATCTAATCAAACTGAACACTTATTCTCAAAATGCTTTAACGGTTGTTTTTAATGTTGGCAGACAACAAAAGGACGCTTTTACCCCATCCTTTCTTAGCTACAGTATTTAACGACACAAGTTCCGTCCTAGGTAGCAGTGATATCCACACAACAATACAATGCTAAAAGACAGAAAACAAAATGAGTGTTGAGAATAATCCTTATTAGACAATAATTGGGGATCTTTTACCTGAAATGCTATCGTCATGAATGAGTAAAAAAAAAGCATCATCAAACAACCTCAAGCACGATTCAGAACAGAACCTGAGGACAGGAAATCATATCGACGGCGCCTAGGAGCTAACAGTGCTAACAGAGCTAACAGAGCTAACAGGGTTTACTGAGGGGGAACCGAGGGTGGGCGCTATGTATCCATGAAGACCCCTTTGGTTGGGACGTATCGGCTGTGATGGTGGAGGGAGCTGTGATGGAGCAGTGATGGAGCAGTGATGGAGGCTGTTAGGGAGCAGTGAGGGAGCAGTGATGGAGCAGTGATGGAGCAGTGATGGAGCAGTGATGGAGCTGTGATGGAGCAGTGATGGAGCTGTGATGGAGCAGTGATGGAGGCTGTGAGGGAGCAGTGAGGGAGCAGTGATGGAGGCTGTGAGGGAGCAGTGATGGAGGCTGTTAGGGAGCAGTGAGGGAGCAGTGATGGAGCTGTGATGGAGCAGTGATGGAGCAGTGATGGAGGCTGTGAGGGAGCAGTGATGGAGCTGCGATGGAGCAGTGATGGAGGCTGTGAGGGAGCAGTGATGGATCAGTGATGGAGCAGTGATGGAGCTGTGATGGAGCAGTGATGGAGCTGTGATGGAGCAGTGAGGGAGCTGTGATGGAGCAGTGATGGAGCTGTGATGGAGCAGTGAGGGAGCAGTGATGGATCAGTGATGGAGCAGTGATGGATCAGTGATGGAGCAGTGATGGAGCAGTGAGGGAGGCTGTTAGGGAGCAGTGAGGGAGCAGTGATGGATCAGTGATGGATCAGTGATGGAGCAGTGATGGAGCAGTGATGGATCAGTGATGGAGGCTGTTAGGGAGCAGTGAGGGAGCAGTGATGGAGCTGTGATGGATCAGTGATGGAGCAGTGAGGGAGCAGTGATGGAGCAGTGATGGATCAGTGATGGAGCTGTGATTGAGCAGTGAGGGAGGCTGTTAGGAAGCAGAGATGGAGCAGTGATGGAGCAGTGAGGGAGCAGTGATGGAGCAGTGAGGGAGCAGTGATGGAGGCTGTTGGGGAGCATTGATGGAGCAGTGAGGGAGCAGTGATGGAGGCTGTTGGGGAGCATTGATGGAGCAGTGATGGAGGCTGTTGGGGAGCAGTGATGGAGCAGTGATGGAGCAGTGAGGGAGCAGTGATGGAGCAGTGATGGAGCAGTGAGGGAGCAGTGATGGAGGCTGTTGGGGAGCATTGATGGAGCAGTGATGGAGGCTGTTGGGGAGCAGTGATGGAGCAGTGAGGGAGCAGTGATGGAGCAGTGAGGGAGGCTGTTAGGGAGCAGTGATGGAGCAGTGATGGAGCAGTGAGGGAGCAGTGATGGAGCAGTGAGGGAGCAGTGATGGAGGCTGTTGGGGAGCAGTGATGGAGGCTGTTGGGGAGCAGTGATGGAGCAGTGATGGAGCAGTGAGGGAGCAGTGATGGAGCAGTGATGGAGCAGTGAGGGAGCAGTGATGGAGCAGTGAGGGAGCAGTGATGGAGGCTGTTGGGGAGCAGTGATGGAGGCTGTTGGGGAGCAGTGATGGAGCAGTGATGGAGCAGTGAGGGAGCAGTGATGGAGCAGTGATGGAGCAGTGAGGGAGCAGTGATGGAGCAGTGAGGGAGCAGTGATGGAGCAGTGATGGAGCAGTGAGGGAGCAGTGATGGAGGCTGTTGGGGAGCATTGATGGAGCAGTGATGGAGGCTGTTGGGGAGCAGTGATGGAGCAGTGAGGGAGCAGTGATGGAGCAGTGATGGAGCAGTGAGGGAGCAGTGATGGAGCAGTGATGGAGCAGTGAGGGAGCAGTGATGGAGCAGTGAGGGAGCAGTGATGGAGGCTGTTGGGGAGCAGTGATGGAGGCTGTTGGGGAGCAGTGATGGAGCAGTGAGGGAGCAGTGATGGAGGCTGTTAGGGAGCAGTGATGGAGGCTGTTAGGGAGCAGTGATGGAGCAGTGATGGAGCAGTGAGGGAGCAGTGATGGAGCAGTGATGGAGCAGTGAGGGAGCAGTGATGGAGCAGTGAGGGAGCAGTGATGGAGGCTGTTGGGGAGCAGTGATGGAGGCTGTTGGGGAGCAGTGATGGAGCAGTGAGGGAGCAGTGATGGAGGCTGTTGGGGAGCATTGATGGAGCAGTGATGGAGGCTGTTGGGGAGCAGTGATGGAGCAGTGATGGAGCAGTGAGGGAGCAGTGATGGAGCAGTGATGGAGCAGTGAGGGAGCAGTGATGGAGGCTGTTGGGGAGCATTGATGGAGCAGTGATGGAGGCTGTTGGGGAGCAGTGATGGAGCAGTGAGGGAGCAGTGATGGAGCAGTGATGGAGCAGTGAGGGAGGCTGTTAGGGAGCAGTGATGGAGCAGTGATGGAGCAGTGAGGGAGCAGTGATGGAGCAGTGATGGAGCAGTGAGGGAGCAGTGATGGAGCAGTGAGGGAGCAGTGATGGAGGCTGTTGGGGAGCAGTGATGGAGGCTGTTGGGGAGCAGTGATGGAGCAGTGAGGGAGCAGTGATGGAGGCTGTTAGGGAGCAGTGATGGAGGCTGTTAGGGAGCAGTGATGGAGGCTGTTAGGGAGCAGTGAGGGAGGCTGTTAGGGAGCAGTGATGGAGGCTGTTAGGGAGCAGTGAGGGAGCAGTGAGGGAGCAGTGATGGAGCAGTGATGGAGGCTGTTAGGGAGCAGTGATGGAGCAGTGATGGAGCAGTGATGGAGCAGTGAGGGAGCAGTGATGGAGGCTGTTAGGGAGCAGTGAGGGAGGCTGTTAGGGAGCAGTGATGAAGCAGTGATGGAGGCTGTTAGGGAGCAGTGAGGGAGGCTGTTAGGGAGCAGTGATGGAGCAGTGAGGGAGGAGTGATGGAGCAGTGATGGAGGCTGTTAGGGAGCAGTGAGGGAGGCTGTGGAGGAGGAGTGGAGGCGAGTCATTGAGAAACCAACATGACTGTCCATCAGTTATCACGTTCATCGCTCACACCTTCCACACAGTCAGCCCTCTTCCTATTTCCAGTGTAAATGATCTTCACCTGAGCATCTCACTGCTCCGGAGGTCTAGAGCACCGTAACGGATACGTTTCATGTGCTGACCACATGTATCGACCCATAATCTAGTAAACCCGTTATAAGTGTCCGTCCTAGGTAGCAGTGATATCCACACAACAATACAATGCTAAAAGACAGAAAACAAAATGAGTGTTGAGAATAATCTTTATTAGACAATAATTGGGGATCTTTTACCTGAAATGCTATCGTCATGAATGAGTAAAAAAAAAGCATCATCAAACAACCTCAAGCACGATTCAGAACAGAACCTGAGGACAGGAAATCATATCGACGGCGCCTAGGAGCTAACAGTGCTAACAGAGCTAACAGAGCTAACAGGGTTTACTGAGGGGGAACCGAGAGTGGGCGCTATGTATCCATGAAGACCCCTTTGGTTGGGACGCATCAGCTGTGATGGTGGAGGGAGCAGTGATGGAGCAGTGATGGAGCAGTGATGGAGGCTGTTAGGGAGCAGTGATGGAGCAGTGATGGAGCAGTGATGGAGCAGTGATGGAGCAGTGATGGAGCTGCGATGGATCAGTGATGGAGCAGTGATGGAGGCTGTTAGGGAGCAGTGAGGGAGCAGTGATGGAGCTGTGATGGAGCAGTGATGGAGGCTGTGAGGGAGCAGTGATGGATCAGTGATGGAGCAGTGATGGAGCTGTGATGGAGCAGTGATGGAGCTGTGATGGAGCAGTGAGGGAGCTGTGATGGAGCAGTGATGGAGCTGTGATGGAGCAGTGATGGAGCAGTGAGGGAGCAGTGATGGAGCTGTGATGGAGCAGTGAGGGAGCAGTGAGGGAGCAGTGATGGAGCTGTGATGGAGCAGTGATGGAGCTGTGATGGAGCAGTGAGGGAGCAGTGATGGAGCAGTGAGGGAGCAGTGATGGAGCAGTGATGGATCAGTGATGGAGCTGTGATTGAGCAGTGAGGGAGGCTGTTAGGGAGCAGTGATGGAGCAGTGATGGAGCAGTGAGGGAGCAGTGATGGAGCAGTGATGGAGCAGTGAGGGAGCAGTGATGGAGGCTGTTGGGGAGCAGTGATGGAGCAGTGATGGAGGCTGTTGGGGAGCAGTGATGGAGCAGTGAGGGAGCAGTGATGGAGCAGTGATGGAGCAGTGAGGGAGCAGTGATGGAGCAGTGAGGGAGCAGTGATGGAGGCTGTTGGGGAGCAGTGATGGAGGCTGTTGGGGAGCAGTGATGGAGCAGTGAGGGAGCAGTGAGGGAGCAGTGATGGAGGCTGTTAGGGAGCAGTGATGGAGGCTGTTAGGGAGCAGTGATGGAGGCTGTTAGGGAGCAGTGAGGGAGGCTGTTAGGGAGCAGTGATGGAGGCTGTTAGGGAGCAGTGAGGGAGCAGTGATGGAGGCTGTTAGGGAGCAGTGAGGGAGCAGTGATGGAGGCTGTTAGGGAGCAGTGATGGAGGCTGTTAGGGAGCAGTGAGGGAGCAGTGAGGGAGCAGTGATGGAGCAGTGATGGAGGCTGTTAGGGAGCAGTGATGGAGCAGTGAGGGAGCAGTGATGGAGCAGTGATGGAGGCTGTTAGGGAGCAGTGAGGGAGGCTGTGGAGGAGGAGTGGAGGCGAGTCATTGAGAAACCAACATGACTGTCCATCAGTTATCACGTTCATCGCTCACACCTTCCACACAGTCAGCCCTCTTCCTATTTCCAGTGTAAATGATCTTCACCTGAGCATCTTACTGCTCCGGAGGTCTAGAGCACCGTAACGGATACGTTTCATGTGCTGACCACATGTATCGACCCATAATCTAGTAAACCCGTTATCAGTGTTCACATTTTAAAGTCAATTTTCTGTGTGTGAAGGAGAGAGAGAGCAAGACCTGCAACCTTATGAAAAATACAACTTCTAAAGCTTTCCTGAAATGTGTCGGTTTGACTTTATAGATGAAGATCTTAACTATCAGGCAATGCCTTTTATTAATCAAGACTATTGTAATACTGAAATATAATACTAAGCAACCAATGTGATGTGGTATTCATCTTCAGGCTTGCTGGTCTGGACGATGCTGAAAGCCCGTAAGGATGTTTCAAACAGAAACTAGACAACACATTGTTTATTGTTTGAATGTGGAGCCGCTTGGTGGGCTGGGAGTACTTGTGGTTTAGTGGAGGCGGAAGGAAAAGAGTTCCTTTTGCTTGTAATTTGACAACATGCTCTTAAACATCCTGATTACACACCATATCATAGTGTTTATGCTTGTTTATGAATGCTAAAATACAATAAAAAGCTTTTTGGGTTAAGTATGGCATTCAGGTTGTGTGGTTGATGCATTCTTCTCCCAATAGGAATGCAAGTTATGCAGAAAGCTGACATTCTGAGGCCTTACCAGAGTGCGGGTGGCATTTGCTTTCGAGAAGATCGTCCACTGGTACCAGTCGTCAACATGTCTCCAGCAGAGTCCTGTAGCTCTTTCTGGGCTTCCTGCTGAGGTAGACTCATATGTGCAAAGCGTTTCTAACGTTTTCCAACTTTCTGTTTGCATCTGAGCCTCCACATATTCTGACGGGTCGGGGAATTGTCATGGAATGCAATCTATTGGTTTCCTGTAAGGGACGGCCTTTTTGTGTCGCTCAGCACAAAGACAATGTCAAAGGGAAGCCTATCAGGGTCCTGGTTGGTGGTGGACATGCAGCTATGCTAATGATGTTGTCTTAAATATCCAAAAGACCACTGGTTTTGGCCGGGGTGTGGTGGACCACCAGGTCCAACAACGCAGGGCATTTAACCACGAGGCCAGTGTCTGA